>NW_015557066.1:773712-859039 GCF_001515605.1 Sinocyclocheilus anshuiensis
GTGTCTCTCTTATTTAACACACCTGATTCAGATAACCAGCTCGTTAGAAGAGAGCTCCATGCATGAACTGTGTTCCGATTGACATGGTCCCCTACACAGTGTTCATTGCTCCCTACTTCCTGAGCACGGGAATTACAGTTTACTTCACTTCGAACGTTCATTCATTTTTGATTTGCACTAAGCCACGGCCTGCAGCATCTTTACACACAGATGAAACTTACTAGAGAAGTGTACAGTGTGACATAATATACCTCTGTAAATAAATACAATTTAAATTGACGTCTCACACACTTTAATGCCCTTTGAATGGAACATATACACTCCCTTCGAACTGGCGGAATATCCTGTGATATCCTCTTCGCAGGGCACTTACGGTCAAATAGAACAAACGTCTAACTTGATAAGAGATACATACAAAATGTGCAGAGCGGGGGGTCACAAGGACTGGAATTGAAACACTGATTTAGAGTAAAACTCATCTACCTGATACATCCTTTCGTTATGAAGCCCCTAAGGAGACATGGTGATGAAATAAACATGAGATGTGAGGAAGAATTGTTATTTTTTGTGCAAAGTGTTTAACACAAAGTTTCTCGGGGCAATGCAAAACATTTGCGAGCAAATGAACTAACTTTTTCCTCCCAATTCATGTCCCATGTTCCCTTAGGGGCTATGTATTTTGTCTTATTAGTGATATGTTTAATTAAGTAATTTCAAATATAAAAAAATACCAATGTATCCATTAATCATGAAAAGTATCATCATGGAAAGATAATAGAAATTAATTGGTCAAAAGGTTTGGGTACCGGTAAATGTTTTTATATATTCATAGTACAATAAACATGCAACCTCATTAACCTGTTTGTTTTCGGTTTGTAAGAAAGCCCAGGTGCGCCTTAAGCTTCAAGTCGTCCCATCCCTGCAGAGACTGATGATCTATCGCTGGGCTCAACAAGCTTTAGCTACCCCTGCAGATCATCCACTCCTGCCTTTGTTTTGGCAGAAATTTTTCCAACTTTACCTCCGTCAACCTGGACCAGAGTTTGGGTACGTTAAACATGGAAACATTCTGTCTTTATTTGGCTTGTTGTTGTGATTTTTAGTACCTGGCTTCTTAAAATGAAGACTTCCAAACGTTTTAGATATATTATCATGCTATTTCACTTCACTAAAGTGCAGTTGTTACTTAATGCATGTTGGATTCAAAGTACATGTTGTACGTGCTATATTCAAGTGAAGATGTTCACCCTGTTCCTCTTCCCTTCTTTTTTTTAATCCTCCCCCTCATTTCCCTTTTTGTACATGTTTCTTCTTGATGATTTCACTCATTTCATGTTTCACCAGATTTTACTCTAAGCTTTATATAGCAGTACTGATGAGTCACAAGACTGATGTTCCAGCTCTTTGCCTTACAAAACGTCTATGTTCTGTTTGTTGTGTGTTGAACATAATGTCAGATGCATTTCATGTCCTGTTTGTCAGTATATTATTCTTTTGTATCTGCACAATATCAGTTTTAATTCTGATTTTAAAATAATTGAACTCTACAATCCCTTTCTTTTAAAATAACGAAAGAATTCCAGCACACATCAATATTTGATGTCTTGTTATATTTTTTTTATTTTTTGGATAATGCTCTGTTTCAGGGTCCTGATGACCCACTCGAGGTTTATTTTGCAGTAATGAATGTATATTTTGCCTTAGAGTAATGTATAATATTTGTAAGTTGTGTTACAGTGGTTTGTTTGATTATGGGTATTTCTGAACCCTTGCCTCTGATTTTTATTATTTCTTATTTTTTGACACCATCAGGCTGGAGGTGAAAGGTTGTATTGGGAGGCGTTACTTCCATGGTGCGGCCCATCTCTCCTTGTCAAAAAGTCTCAGACAGCGGCTGGTTGAAGTGTCTGACTTCCACCACGCTGCTAGCAAGGCTTTGAAAGTGCCCTGCTCAAGCAGTGAATCCAGTGATGGTCTGCTCACCCCAGGGACGCCCATCACCCAGTACATGACCTCTCCTGAGCTGCACACTGAACTTGTGCGGTAATGTCCAAAGTTTTGTTCTCTTAACATCCATTATTCTATTTACTGTTGAGTACTATTGAGTGTTAAGTGACTACAGCATCTGAAAGAAACATTCTTGATACTGTTTCCAAGATGTGTTCTTCATTTGTATTTCTCTCAAGTTAAGCACAAACTAAAGTGTGACCATTTTAAAGGGGTCATATGATGCTGCTAAAAAGAACAGTATTTTGTGTATTTGGTGTAATGAAATGTGTTTATGCGGTTTAAGGTTAAAAAAACACATTATTTTCCACATACTGTACATTATTGTTTCTCCTCTATGCCCCGCCTTTCTGAAACGCGTCGATTTTTACAAAGCTCATCGGTCTGAAAAGCGAGGTGTGCTCTGATTGGCCAGCTATCCAGTGCGTTGTGAAGGAAAACTTGAAATCGCATCATATGACCCCTTTAAGTTACATTTAATTTGTGAATTGAAGCCTTATCATTCAACCATATTTTATGACGTTAGAACAGAAAATACATTTTTAAATGTCAAACTCTTATTATTCAGGCTCTTCACTGTGTTTGCTTTGTGGCTGGATGATGAAAACCTTCAGAAGCAGGAAATTTATTTGCCCTCTTTGCCAAAGCAGTATGACACCCATCGCCTAGCCAAAATCATGCAGCGCCAGCAGGTGAGGGTTTGTTTGAGTCCAGCAGAGTGCATTCTTTCATTTTTATCTTTAAGAGGTCTGAGCCATCAAAAGGATTTAGTAGATGGTTTTGAATGAAAATGTAATTTAAAACAATTTAAATATAAAATGTCAAGCTGTCAATTTAACAAATCTATACGTTAAAAAGTTTGGGGTTGGTAAGATTTTTTAATGTTTTTGAAAGTAGTTTCATATCCTCACCAAGGCTGCATTTGATCAAGAATATAGTCAAAACAGTAATATTGTGAAGTGTTATTGCAATTTAAAATAACTTTTTTTACATTTTAATAATTCAATGTAGTTTATTCCTGTGATGGCAAAGCTTAATTTTTTTCAACCATTACTTCAGTGTTCAGTGTCACATGATCCTTCATTCAAATATGAATTATTCTGATATACTGATTTGTTGCTCAACAAACATTTCTTATTATTATCAGTGTTATAAACAGTTGCTTAATATTTTTGTGGAAACCGTGATACATTTATTCCAGATTCTTTAATGAACAGAAAGTTCAAAATAATTTTGAAATAGAAATGCAACAATGAAGATGTCTTTATTTTCACTTTTAATCAATTTAATGCATTCGTACTAAATAGAAGTATTAATTTCTTTAAAAACTGACTGACCTCAAACTTTTTAACTTACAGACCTCAAACGTTGGACTTTTAAACAGTAGTATTATGGTTTAAACATATATTTTACACATACTTTCTCTGGACATTTGGAAAATATTCTGCCACATCTGATATAAGAGCTTAATCAGATATAAGAGCTAGAAGAGTTGCATTTGCATATCATTTGCATTAAACACTTAGTAATGTATGGAAAATGCCTGTAAACATTTTTTGATAAATGTCACATTTATAGATGAGCCTTTTTTGAAATTATTTTATTTTCTGTTCAGATGCATATTTTCAGGTGATACTGAAGGTATTTTTGACACAATACATTATGAAATATGAGTTGATGCCAGGTCTGTGTGTCACTTCATCTTTAGGAGGTGTGGATGGAGCATGTGGACATTGAGCGAGTCCAGCATGAGCTGCAGGAAGTGCTCAGTCTGTGGTCAAAGGTCAAGAATGAACTCGCACTCTCCCAGAACACCAACTTCTCCATCTTCACTGACTTCATCAATCCTCTGGCTGGTACTGAGCCCACTTTCCACTGATAATCATACTCTGATGTCTGGATTCTCTTATTTAAATCAGTCAAAATATGAAATAGGGATTCTCTTTAGGAATGTTACAGTTGTTTGCTACAGGCACATTTAATTAAAACTCGCATGACTATGATATAGTCAGAGACTGCATTTATGTAAAAAAAATAAATAAATAAAAGACCCTTTTCAGCATGTTCAAGTTACAGTTTTGTATAATAAAATAAGATGTTAACGTCTTTTTGGCTGTTGGACATTTAGAGCGTAGTGATTGTCACAGATTCATTGTACAGCAGATTTGACTTTTTGCACAAAATAATATATTCCTCATATATTTATTTACAGCAAGGGAGCGTATTCTCACTCATCTGAGAAAGCATGATGCTCCCCAGGGGGCGCTGTTGCTCGTGCCTGTGAACGCTCCAGTGCCTGATATTCCCACTGAGAGCTTGGCTGATGAGAAAATCTTCACTGCCTTAATTCAGGAAGACCTTGCTAAGCTCCAGCATCAAGCCAAGTAAGACTCAATACATGAGCACTTACTCTCTCTCTCTTTGAAGCATGTATTGATTGATAAACTGATGTCAAAACTCACTTATAGTCTGTAAGTGCATGTTAAGTAAGTCTCCAGTGCTGTGAAAAATAACTGGTGCCTCTCAAATTACTCAATGATACACTGTAGTGCTGTATTTGCATCTCTGTATGTGCTAAATGGTGTTTTAAATCACGACTGTGTCCTCTTCTCAGGTTGGCAACGGTCCGGGAAACACAGCAGGTCGTTCTAGACAATGAACTGTTGGAGGTGTTGCCGCAGCTCTACATCAACCGAGAAGACCAGCTCTCAATGCAGTTAGAGTGCCGTGGCAAAGGCGGACAGCCCTGCCAGGGTCCCGCACATATCACTGTTAAGGTGAATATCTGCCATTTCTGTCCTTCTGCTCTGTGCTATTTGTAATGGTGTACTTTGTGCTTCTTGGTTAAAAAGTTGTACACAAATTTTTACAATTTTTTAAATCATGTACACTCACATGAGATGGAGACTTCAGTCATATTCAGGAGCCAAATAAAAGTTGTTTTTCTGTACATGGAGTGGGTCACCTAATGGGTGCGGAATGTTGTGATCACATGACCTGCTGAATACTATTCACTTTATCATAGTAACTCCCCATTATTAGACACTTGCGCAAGACATTAATCATGACTGACTGCAATTAGCACATTTCTGCAATGGTATTGGTAACTGAGAGAATTTTTGTATAATAATAGTAATGTGGGTTACTAGGTGTCAGCGTCCAAGATGACTTATCATTATTTAATTTGAATAAAGCTAAAATAATAATAATAAAACATTATCTGAAAAATGGTACATTTTGCCTGGGTAACTATAAAGTAATTTAACTTGAAGTACTAATATGTCTAAGCCCTTTTGCCTAAAGATGAAGTAAGATTTTACTTGGGGAAAAAATGCAATTTTTTTTACAATTTTTTTTAATCACAAGTTAATCTTTAACTGCTGTATTTTTGTGTTTATTTTGTGTTTATGTAACTCTTGTATTATTCCAACTTTTGCCATGAAGACAGCCTTAGATGCTGACATGGCAATAAAAATAAATTACTACTACTACTACTATGTCTAACCCTATGTCAGACCCACTGAACCGTGATGATGGAATCAAATTTCATTCCCCTATTTTTCTCACTTACTGACTTCCTGTCTTCTCTGCATTAATATTATAAACAATTCTGGCAACCCCTCAGAAAATCCTACATTTTTATGAGCTCTCTCTCTCTCTCTCTCTCTCTCTCCCCCTGATTGTGTGCTGTAGTACTCAAGAATGCACAAACTGGATCCAGTGCAGAATCAGATACAGTGCCTGAAGAGTGATATTAAACAGCTACAGGCTGATGGAATCAAAGCTCCACCTCAAAGTCTGGCTGAGGCAGCCGTGCACACAGAAAACTTCATCACGTCAGTACCTGCTAAAATCAATTTCTACACATTCTATATTTGTGCCACTAAATGTGAACATCATGTTTTCTTGTTTAGGGCCTTGGTTAATGCTTACAAGCTAAATCCTTCCCCTGGCATCCTGAAGGTGGGCCTCACTGTTTTCTATCAGATAGTGTCCTTTGTGTGTGAGGACACACAGAGACATCCACCCACTCGTCAGTTCTTCACGTCATGTATAGAGATCCTTGGTCAGGTATTGTTTTCAACCCAGTGAACTATATTGTTATGTTACATTATTTTAGCACTAATTGTAATCAAATGTAATGATGTTTTCTCTTTTTGACTTAAAAAAAAAAAAAAATGTTTAAAAGTGTCTGTCGTTTTTATATTTACAGCTGTCATGTCTTAACTGTTAGGAATATATAAAGCATGTCTTTGACTGTAGGTCTTCATCCGGGATGTCCGATCAGAATGTAAACAAATGCTGAAGACCATCCTGCTCAATAGACACCTCTGTAACCTTCTCTCACCCTACTTCACACCAAACGCCTCTCCTGCAGAGCTGGTCTCTCTGTACGAGGAAGTGGTCAACACCCTCCACATAGACAATGGTGATGTCATATTCATGCTCCTCACAAAAGTAATTCTCCTTTATTGAATAATGCTGTAAATGTTCATCATACAGGTTGCAATTGAAAGCATTATGGGTTAAAATAACTGCCAAATCAAAATTCTTCTAGAGGTGTGGAGAAGATTTCACTGTTTCGTTCATAATTATGTGATGCAGTGCTGTCATATTCTTTATCACAATTTTATTAGCATATTCCCATATCGAAACCCTCAGAGTAGTTTATAAAATGATTTTTGTGCAGAAATGGCGGGAACATAAAAACAATAAAATCTCATTTAAATTTACGGGGCAATCAGCACTCTTCAACCACCTCACGTTGGATCCTTCCCATTGCCCTCTGAGACTCTTATTGCTCTACATTTTGCTTTTGAATGTGTAGCTCATGTTTGCAACTTTTTGAAAATTGAATTGAATAATCTGCTCTGTTTCTAGTTTGACTTAACTCAGTGGCTGTCGGTGACACAGCCTCAGTTCTCTGAGCGTAGCCGACTGATGGCAATAATCCATCAGGCTCTGTGCACCTGTGGGCTGGAACCTGAGCCAGAAGTCCTCATGCCCTTCAACATATTCTGCAAGCATTGGACTGAACTGCTTCTTTACCAGTTTCCAGACCACTACAGTGACTTCCTTCGTCTGCTCATGCAGAGTACGTCTGTCCTTCTCTCTGACCCAGAGTCATCCATTGTTTGTTTGTTTTTTATTTGATTGGTTCTGTCAAATTATCACAAAGAAACCCTCATTTAATCACCTTAGTATAATGGTTAATTTATTTTAATTTACTTGCAAAGTTTTTTTTTGTCACAATCACTATTTTTTATAAAAGTAGCAAATGTACTTGCGTTAGATATGCTTAGTATCACAACTGGAAATGTCCAATGTCTGCTAAATGATATTTATAAATGTTAAAGTCTAAATCAGTCCAGATCTGCTTTTGTAGATTTAATTATCAATGGATTTTTGTCATATAGTAATTTTTCATGTGTCGGTCTAAACGTCCTTCTTTTGCCCTGTTGTGGTAGTTTAGCATGACGTCTGTAATCATAATTTATAAACATTAAATGTAAATTCCAAAAACTGAAAATGTACTTTAAATGAATTCAAGTAAATTATTTAAAAAATGCTATTTGTGTTAGGAAAAATTGACTGTAGAAGAAAAATTCACTTTCCTGCAGGCTCTTCTGAGCAGCTTCTCAGTCCAGAGTGTTGGAGGACGTCTCTAATTGTGCTGGGCTGTTCTCCTCATCCTAAGATAAAGACTAACAAAACCCGCTCCATCCTCCTCTCCCCTCAACAGGTAACGCAAAACACTCCTTATTTATTCAACATGCTCTTTTAGACTTGAATACTTCAAACGGAGCCAGAGCATTACGATTGTACTTTGTTTTTCTAGGTGGATGAAACAATCGAATGGCTCTCAAAGTACTTCCTGAAGCTCCGTCTGTCTAATGGAGACTTTAGGAGCTTTGGTCTCCTCTCAAAATGGGGGCCGTACATTGAGGAAATCAAGATGTTTTGGGAAGATTTGATTACCTACGTCATTGATCTGGAACTAAACAATTGCAGCAAAGAACCAGTAGGAAGTCCAAGACTGGTCAAAGGTACAAATATGTATCTCTCTGTTATGTGTAGCAACCAAATATTTATGGTGCAGACAAATGTTTGGGGTCAGTAAGATTTTCAGAAAAAAATTTATCACAGTTTCCACAATCACTTTACTATCAGAGCTATAAATTACATTTTAAAATGTACCTAAATAGAAAACAGTTATTTTAAATTGCAATAGTATTTTACAATATTACTGTTTTACTGTATTTTTGATCAAATAAATGCAGTCTTGGTGAGCATAAGAGACTTCTTACAGACTCCAAACTTTTATATCTGTATAGCAACTATTTGTATAATTAAATTAATGTAAAATTCTCTTTTAATGTAGCTCTTGAGAGCCTGCATGCAAAAATGGCCAAACTGTTTGAGCCGTGGATTCTGTTCCTTGACACTGACAACACTAGGTATGCTTTGATGTGGTTTGGTTATTATAACACTGATGACAGAAGTGATGAGTAACAACTCTCTTGTGTATGTCACAGTCATCCTCACTGTTCTCCCTGGCTTGAATCAGATGCCGCAGCTGCAGTGAGCTTAGTGAGCTTATATGCACGCTTGATGGAGACTTTACATGAGAAATTCAAAGGTAAACATCCTTGGCGAACAGGACAACGCACAAATGTTGTGATTCATTCAACCATTTTCTGCTCAATCATTTTTTCATCCGTTGAAATACATGTTCAGTTCAAAATCCGTAATGTTTTTGGTGCAGATCGCTTGTTGCCAGGACAAAGAGGAGCTCTGTGGTTTCATCTCATGCATTACTGTGAGACCTGCACCTCTCCCAAGATGCCAGAGTACCTGCTGTACACGTACCACACTGAGTACAGCCGTTTGCCATGGAAGGACCTGCATCCAGATCAGACACTCATGAACCAGTTTTTCAATGTGAGAGACTTACAGTACTCTTAGATCGCATATATTACTTGTATTTGGTTGAGGATCTCTATAGTGTTTCAAAACCATCTAGACCTATGTACACCACCATTCAGGCATTTGAGGTTGGTAAAATAAATTTATATTTTATTTGATTTTAAAATGCTATTTATTCGTTTGATGGCAAAGCTGAATTTTCGGGCAGCCATTACTTTAGTCTTCAGTGTCACATGATCCTTCAAAAATCATTCTAATATGCATATTTGGTGCTAAAGAAACAGAGATATCTTATTATTATAAACGTTGAAAACAGTTTTACTGCTTAATATTTTTTGTGAAAATAGTGATTTTTTTTCTTCAGCATTTTGTGTAATAGAAATTTTTGTAACATCATGTCTTTTTCAAAAAAAAAAAAAAAACATCTTACCAACACCAGACTTTTGAATGGTAGTGTACATACATTTAGTCACTTCCAATGTAGTCTGACAAATAATTTGGTGACGAAGATAATGGGTTTTAATCCTAAGATTTAAACAGTCTTTCTTGTACTAACTATAAGAAAATACTGATACTTTAATAGATGGTTGTCAGTAAATTAATTGAATTTCATGCTGTTCAGGTGGAGAGGGGAAGCCCAAAGAGTTGTTTCCTGTTTATGGGAGAGCTGCTGTGTGAGGTGAACTGGGTCAGTGTACTGAGTGACTCTCTCAGCCCCCAGCTGAGCCCCTCAGCTCAGACGATGGTGGTCTCTGTCCTCTATCTGATGGTGTTTCTGGCCAAAGAGGATCTCAGCAAACCTGTTAGTGGTCATCTGTTTACCTTAACCATCTTCAAGGGTGCCTATTAAAGGTTAATCTACCCTGATTTACTTCTACAGGAATCTTCTGTCCTCAGTCTCCTGGACCAATCAGCTTCTCTGCCTTGGCACCTAGTAGATTTTCCTTCTTATCAAAATGTTACACGCTACGTCAGCACACATTACCCAGCATCCCTTGTTCTCAGTCATGATACTTCTTCACAACATGTCATCAGATTGCTCAGAATGGCTGCTGGATTTGGGCCGACCACACAAATGTTACATCACAAGGTTAGATTGTCAAGTAATCTGCAAATTAACAAACTACATTTTACAGCATCATGATTTATATCTGTTCTGTGTTTTGTGACTGTTAGGACATGACTTTAAAGTGCCAAGCCTTCCTTCACCTAACGGTGCAGTTCCTGACCTCTCTGGATCAAAATGGGAACATCAGTCTGGCATCTCTGGAGACAGAAATGGAGAAATTACTGGAGTACATTGTCATTTTCAACCCTCCTGGTGAGGAGAATGTTTAATTTCTCTTTCACATTCATTTTCTTGTCATGTCCCTCAGCAGGCCCTTCAAGAATATTACATAAGCATAATTTGTAGTTCTGTGTATCACTGGATTTTATAAGAATGAAAGCACTTACGTTCACACTGCACACTGTTCCGGTTTGTTTTTTAGAACAAATCTTTCGGATTGACTGTTTGTATTGTCATTTAGAATGTGACAAAATCATAGCAGTTTGTACAGTTAGTACCCAGTAGACTGGTTGCAATAGTAATGACAAAGGCATCAGCACAATGCCAAGAGTGGGGAAAGAAAACAAAATGAGTGAGGATACAGATTCAAAAACCATGGCACATTAATGTATGATGGTACATATGCATCTATTCCCAAAAACATTTAAAATACCATATACTGATTTGCATCCTTGAGTATTTCGGAGTATTAGGGAATTCTAAATATTTATTTATATATTTAACATATATACTGTATGTGCATAGATCAGAGCAGTAATTTCTGAATTAGATGCAGGAGCAGATGAGGAACGTATCTATTTACTATCCATTCTCCAACTGAATCTGATTTTAATCTGTTTTTAAACCAAATACAAATTTAGTTTCTAATTATATTTATTTATTCATTCATGCATGCATTCATTCATTCAAGATTTTTAATGTTTTTGAAAGAGGCCTAATATTGTGTAATGTTACTACAATTTAAAATAACTGTTTTCAATTTTAATATATAATTAATTGTTTTAATTTATTCCTGTGATGGTAAAGCTGAATTTTCAGCAGCCATTGCTCCAGACTTCAGGGCTAAATGATCCTTCAGAAATTATACTAACATTGTGACCAGCAGAACAGCAATCATTTGAAATAGAAATCTTTTGTAACATTATAAATGTCACTTTTGATTTAATGCATCCATGTTACCAACCCTAAACTTTTGAGTGGTAATACATTATTAACCGCTAGTTACTAGACATTTAACTACTACTGTTGTTTCAGTTAAGTATTTATTTACAGAAAAGTTTTTTAACACATCAATGTCTAATCAGCATCTTAACACAACAAACAGGCAGTAACAATATCTCTCTTTATGTTGAATGAACTGACCTTAATGTTTCTCATCCTCACGTTCAGAGACAGACCTCCAGCAGCGGCACATGGCCACATGCAGTCTGTTTGCTGAGATGCTGACTCTGCTGAATGAAGCTGGCATATCTACAGCAGAGGGACTCGGGACTAAACTCCACTCCTGGGTGGAAAAGCGAGCTCGGGGGCCTTTGGTTCTCCCCCTACTAACCGCTGCGTGCAGATGCCTGGCCTCAGTGCGTCATATGACACGCACCACTGAGGCCTGTATTCTCTCCTACTTCACTGATGGTAATAATAGCTCATACTTGTTCTGGGCTTAGTCACAGATTTGAAACCGTCTGTCTGCGTAAGCCTTTCGGAATTATTCCTCTCTCTAATCACATTGTTAGGATCATAAAAGCAAACATCTGGGCTGAATCAAAACATTTGCATGGAACCATTATAGAGTACAATAAGTTTTAGCATCTTATAAATATTAAGTCTTAAATATCCACAACTTCTTGCAATATCTTGTGTGTTTTTTCAGGTGGATGTGCTGATCAATACTCTGGTTGGGGGCCCATCCTGGTCTCTCTTCAGGTTCCTGAACTGACTGTTGAGGACTTCATTCAGGAAAGCCTGAACCTGGGCAGTTATCTCACGCTGTACGTCTACATCCTCCAGAGGCTGAACCTGGAGCAAACCCTCCTGAATGAGAAGAAGACCTTGGTGCTGCTCAACACATGGATCAGTCAGGTCTTTCCTAGGTAATATACACTTTATCACATATAGTGTGCTCTTTCATATGTTGAAGGACACACACAGAAACCCTGACTGGAAGTAGTATAGGATTGCAGAGTTAATAAAGAATTCCCCTTTTACTTTTAGTGCTTCTTGTGTGCGTGTGTCGTCTGTTCCTGCAGTGGTCCAGCTGATGAGGCAAAGCTGTTTTTATGGTGGCATAAATTCTTGGAGCTTGTGCAGATCCAGGTGGATCAAGAAGACACCAGTGCACTTGACACTCTGATTCTCACCTTAATGGCGTTCCAGAACCGTCTAGCCCAGCTCGGTGAGGAAAGACTGAACTCAGGCATCTTGGGAGCCATTGGCCTCGGGAGGAAATCCCCACTTTCTAGCAGGTGAGAGAAGATTGAGAGTTGTTGAAAAACTACTGAAATTATCGTTTTGGTTTGATGTCCAGATCGGAAGTAAATTGTGTGAATTGCATGCCTCACATTTTCTGTTCTTCCTGTGTTTCAGTTTTCGGGTTGTGGCGCGCAGCATGTCAACATTTTTGCTGGTCCAGGTGCCCTCAGAGAATCAGCTGCGTCTTCATCCGGGCACAGAGCTGCAGCTCCCAGCTAAAGCCCAACAGGTCAGATTTTCCAGGGAATGGGATAAATGTATAGCATCATCAACAGACAAGATGTAAATATTTTCTATATTTTAGGTGAAGTTTAGGAATTTTTCTATGTTGAATTTGAAAAACTGAATTTGAAAAAAAATGTAACATCATATTCCAGTTTTGCTACTGTGGCTTTCAGATAGTTATATGGGGATATATTTTAGATATTTGATGATAATTTGTTATAGCACAAACAAATTCCCTATAAATTGTGCTGTACTTTGAATGACTGCTCTCTTTTTTCAGGCCTTATCTGTATTGGAGCAAATGCCAAGTAATAAGCAGTATTCAGAGCTGCATGTGTCTGTGAATCAGGCCATTCAGTTCATCAAGTACCCAAGTCACTGCCTGTGTGACAGCAACCGTCTTCTGACCCTGCTAGTCAATGCACTCTACACTGACCTTCATTACCTAGACATCATCCGTTAGCTATAACCTCAAAACAAGAGTCCACTCCGGCTGTCAAGCTCTGCAAAACCCACCAAAACCTCCTGGAGAACAGGTCTAACTCCAGATGAGATGAAGGTGTTTTCTGGAAAAGGACCCATTAGAATCATGGGTTTAGACGATGAGGCAGTGGTCATTTTTTAAACTGTGCATAAAGTTATAAAAACGTCTGGTTAAACTAGTTTTCTTTCTTTCTCACATTAATATCACACTTGCCCTTCTTTTTTTCTTAAAATGTCATCCTTTATGTATCCAAATCGTCAGTGTTTCAGACCAGAAATAACACAAACAAACATGTCCACACAGTTCATGCTCTCATTATAATATTATATTCACTTGCGCAATTTATTTTAGAGTGGTGAGGATTTTATGATATGACATATGAGGATGTTTTAGACCTCCCATGTTGGGGGAGTTTTGGGGATATTTGATGATAATCCACTGAATCACAGTCACAGAGTAAATATACCTCATAGCATGATTTTGATTGATTTGTACAACAAATATTATGGTGAATTTACAAAATATTATATTTCATTTCAGTACATTCTTTATGAGCTCATGCAAATAAACCAATAATGGCTGGACATCTACATTTCAACGTGAAGAAGTGCATTTTTTAGAGACTAATATCTTTCTCACTGCATTTATTATTTGAATGGAGGTGTTGCCAACAATGTCCAAACAAGATGAACTGCTCCAGCATGTGATCTGCCTGATAAGTGTACTTAGTTTTTTTTACAGAAGTGCTCCCTTAAAGAATGTTCACAATTCTGACAGTGCACTTTCCTTTCCTCTTTTAAAAACTTTCCGTTTCTCCAGAGCAAGATGGTGTTATGTGAGTGAGTGAGTGAGTGAAGTGACATGTGGCCAAGTATGGTGACCCATACTCAGAATTAGTGCTCTGCATTTATCCCATCCAAAGTGCACACACACAGCAGTGAACACACACACACCGTGAACACACACCCGGAGCAGTGGACAGCCATTTTTTGCTGCGGCACCTGGGGATCAGTGTGGGGTTCGGTGCCTTGCTCAAGGGCACCTCAGTCGTGGTATTGAAGGTGGGAGACAGCACTGTACATTCGCTCCCCCCACCTACAATCCCTGCCGTACGAGACTCGAACCCGCAACCTTTTGGGTTACAAGTCCGACTCTAACCATTAGGCCACGACTTCCCCTTAATATTACTATTATATTATATAGGCATATGAGATTGAATGAATGTGCTTGCTGCTGTATTTGCTTAGATGCATAGAGATCATTTCAGAACTAATATTAATTAGAATGAGAGAAAATCTATTTCTGTGCTATACTATTGCCAGCATGGTATGTCTATATTTGGTTGTAATTTTATTGATTTAAGATTATAGGTCAGCCCTTCTGGGGATTCACTGCATGCTTTTATAATACAGTCAGAGGTCATTTTCTATACGTCCTCATACCACAGCATTCACTGGTTTCCATAATACTGCAGCATACCATGTTGTGCATTTGTGGTAAGTATAACTGTTTAGATCCTCCCCAAGTGAACAGATGTGCTCAAACATTAACCATAATCAAATCCCAGAATAAAATGAACATGATGTGCATATTGTCAATGACACTGTCATGCTATTGAAAAAACACTTATAAAAACAAGCACAACACTGAACTATTGAAATAACCTGGACATTTGTATAAATGTACAGGGGAAAGAAGTCTAATGTAGAATAGAACATGACTTGCCTTAAGTTGTTTTCAATGTAATATTTTTCATCGTGCCATAATTGCTCTTTTGTCATCCATTACAAACTACAGTGTCAAATTATATGGTGTGTACATGGAAATGTACAGGTGCATCTCAATAAATTAGAATGTCGTGGAAAAGTTCATTTATTTCAGTAATTCAACTCAAATTGTGAAACTCGTGTATTAAATTCAATGCACACAGACTGAAGTAGTTTAAGTCTTTGGTTATTTTTATTGTGATGATTTTGGCTCACATTTAACAAAAACCCACCAATTCACTATCTCAACAAATTAGAATATGGTGACATGCCAATCAGCTAATCAACTCAAAACACCTGCAAAGGTTTCCTGAGCCTTCAAAATGGTCTCTCAGTTTTGTTCACTAGGCTACACAATCATGGGAAAGACTGCTGATCTGACAGTTGTCCAGAAGACAATCATTGACACCCTTCACAAGGAGGGTAAGCCACAAACATTCATTGCCAAAGAAGCTGGCTGTTCACAGAGTGATGTATCCAAGCATGTTAACAGAAAGTTGAGTGGAAGGAAAAAGTGTGGAAGAAAAAGATGCACAACCAACCGAGAGAACCGCAGCCTTATGAGGATTGTCAAATTACTGAAATAAATGAACTTTTCCACAACATTCTAACTTATTGACATGCACCTGTAAATGATAATCAAAGTCAATAATACCTCATATCAAAGGAAAAGTGTGTATGTGATTTCCTCGTGTGAAAAAGTTTCTTGATTTAATTCCCTTCCTTTAAATGAAGATTTCGAAGAAGCATTTTGAAATAATCATAGCATTGACCTAAAAACATTTGTCATAAACATTTGACCTAAAAGCATTTTTGTTTCCCACAAAACTCCTAGAAGTCCTATAAGTAAAGGCCATGTTAATGTGACAAAATAGTATCGCTTCTTAGGCTGTGACAAGTGTAAGACAGAATTCACATCACAGGATATGGCGGTTGCCATGGCGATCTCATCCACTTTAATAGATGGTACAGAGGGAGTGTTATCAGGCTACCCAGACAGCAGATGGGAGACTGAGATGTGGCATGCCAGTGTCTTTTCTTATGTTTAGCTGTTTATACATTCTGTCACATCTGAGCCTGAACGCCACGCTGGAGTATCTGAGAATAGTAGCTGTGCGGCAGCATGTATGCACATATTAAAAAAGTAAACAGAAGAGAATCAAAAATTCATATGCTGTGAGTTCTGCATCAACTCCATATGGGTTGGCACTAGTGTTAACATGTAAGATCTGAAGTTTTGAAGTTTGCTATAACCCAGAGATGCTTTCGTCCTCAAAAACATGTTGATACAAATGGATAGCAGCTTATGGTGATCTGACCATGTGCCGTCAACTTGTGAAGCTTGTATCTAATGCAGTGCCAGCTGGAATTCTGACTCTTCTCCCACAGTCTACCACATTCAATTACATATCTCACTTTATTTATTTATTTATTTATTTTTCCCAGTCCTGTAGCTGTGCAGCCTTATATCAAAACAGCAGATTTTTTTGTGAATGATAAATGACAACGTTTTCTAGGTCTAGTAAGGGCAGCAGGTCAACTATGCAACCTAGTAAGGGCTCACGCAAAAACATATTTTTTCAAACTGAATTAATAAATATTTGCATTTTACACTACCATTCAAATGTTTGGGTTCATTCAAATTTTGTTTGTTTTTTCATAACCAAGGTTGCATTTATTTGATAACAAATACAGAAAAAAACAGTAATATTGTGAAATTATTACAATTTAAAATAACTGTTTTCTATTTTAATACATTGCAAAATGTCATTTATTCCTGTGGTGCTAAGCTGAATTTTCAGTAGTCATTACTCCAGTCTTTAGTGTTACATAATTCTTCAGAAATCATTCTAATATGCTGATTTGCTGCTCAAGAATCATAACCACAATTCAATTTTAACATTTAAATCATTAAACTCTGAATTATTACGTTATTTAAAACTCTCAAATGATGATCTAAGATACTAATTTCAAAAGCTTTAACTTCTTAGATTATGTGTCTGTCTACATTTTTAAAGTTACATCAAAATATGATAAATTTAGTTTTCCTTCTTCCTCTGGCTGTCTGGCTATTCTTCAGTGTTTAGGGCAATGTAAAGGGCTTATTGGTCCATTTCCCGTCTCTAGAGTGTGTTTGTGGTGAAGGCAACAGCAGCAGCACTAAAGGACTGTGAGTGGCTGTCTGAGGTACAAGCGGCTGAGACTTTAACAAACTGACCTCGTCCTAATCCAAAGATATACTCTGTGCTGTAGTTTGAACAGCCATCGTCTCTATCAGTTACCTTAATTCACCCTGGTTCTGTCACATTTTAGACGAAGCCTGTGGCATTGAAAGATGTCTGACACAGCGGATGCAGAGTTTGGCCTCTGTATAAACATTCATTAGCCTCTAACAACTGAATTGGGGGGTGTTGGATATTTACTGTATATTTACACTTGCAAAAGCCATTATAGAGATTCTTCTGACATATACTCAGAATCATATGTTGTAGAGA
This sequence comes from Sinocyclocheilus anshuiensis, assembly GCF_001515605.1. NCBI lineage: Eukaryota > Metazoa > Chordata > Actinopteri > Cypriniformes > Cyprinidae > Sinocyclocheilus > Sinocyclocheilus anshuiensis. The sequence goes on from NW_015557066.1 coordinate 791,155, forward strand.
CATTGAGCTTTTATATGATAAGCCTCAAAGACTTTTGACTGGTAAATAGCCCAGTATATTATAGAAACAATAAATCCTGCGCTGAAAACTGGGCGACTGCTTTCGGTGCATTGAACTTACACGGGAGATCCTATCCACAATACAGCACTAATGAAACACATGAGGATTAACTGCCAGTTGTTAGTGATGGATCTCTTTTAATATATCAGCCAACATTAGTTGCCACATTTTCATTACTAATTCTGAGAAGCTTTATTAAAAAAAAATCTTCTTTCTATGGGTATTCACAACCCTCTTTGTTTTGACTTGATTCTCAGTGATCATCTTATGAGTGTGTTGAATTAACGTTTTACAGCGTTGGAAAAGCAGTGCAGTCCAGTGAGCCTGAACAGGAGCAGAGTCTGAGTCATCGTGCTTTTTTTCCAGAGGGAAAGTGTCGTGAGTGAGAGCGAGAACATGGCTCAGACTTTCCATTAGAAATTATGCGACGTCCACTCTACTATGACACTGTATATATTACTATCAGAGATTACTTTCTTGTCTACATACTTTAATATTAGTTACTATCTTGGTGTTATGTGTACAGTGAAATGACCTGATGGGTATGAAGAAGTGACACTTTTACAAGGTAATAACATATACATGCTGTGACTTTTGAGTTCATGTTAAACCCCTGAGGCATCAAACAAGAGTGTCTCCATCACAATTTGTTATATGAGCAGACTCTCACCTCATGGAAACAGAATGTACTTCTATAAATGTGTTTTGAAACAGATATTCTGCAGCCCACATATATTTACAGCTGGAAAATACCAGCATCAAAGATAGCACCAGTTGTGTCTAGTGTTGCTTTCGTCAACGAAAATTATGACTAAATATCGTCGTCAACGAACCTTTATCACGTGACGAAAACGAGACGAGACGCAACGTAAATGCTGGTCATGTGACGATGACTATAATTAAATGCATAATGCAATATTGTTGACGAATAAAAACGAGACTAAATGTGGTTTACAAAATAAAAACTATGCTAAAATGTCTCTTCATTTTCGTTGACCAAAACGAGATGAAACGAAATGTTATAACGTTATTTGATCTCGTTTAGTCGCGTTATTATTTTGCAGTATTTCTGTTTCCTGTGTCTCACTTCAGGGGCTGCATCAGGTCGCACTGCGCAGACGCAGGCGACGTCACTTCCTCAAGCCCCACTCGCGGCATTATTTAGAACAGTGTTTCCCAACCGGGGTGCCGTGTAAAAAATCCTTTTTTAATATTTTTAAATTGCTAAAATGATAAAAAAAAACAGCTATTATATAATATCCATTTCTAATGTCGCCAATAATTAGAGATGCACTGAAATTCCGGCTGCCGAAAATTAGTTCACCGCTCAGGATTCACTTTCACGTGGTGTGACGCTCTGTAACTAAAATTAAAACAGGCCGCCAAAAACAACACTAGTTGTCATCGTCTCGTTTCTGAAGTTCTGAGGCGAACAGATTTCAGTTACATCTGCCACCAAGAATATAAGCAGGATTTTGTATTCGTATGTTTCTCATAGATTTGATAATGACAGGGACAAGAATCTCTCAGTCCCTGTGGCACCACATTTTCAGCTGAATCATGCTAATAGATGTCATGTTTCACCTAGGACTGCAGCCCACAGAACTGTGAGTGATGGCTAGTTATACTTCAGGAATGTCTTTTGAATCAAAAAGTACTTTCTCTGCGCAAGTGTTACATCAGTTGTCAGGAAATATTAGATATTTACTTTATTTAAACAGGAGCTGTTTTATTGTATATTGACTGATTAATTAAAATGAAGTATTATATAATATTTAAATAAGAATTTTTTTTTTGTTTTTTCAGATTGTTATTCTATATGATTGATTTAAATATATATGAGAATAAAGTGACACAAAAATGCTAATTCTGTCATCAAGCAGCTATATATATATATATATATATATATATACATATACATATACATATACATATACATATACATATATATATATATATATACACACACACACACACACACACACACACACACACACATATATATATATATATTAATTTTTTTGTGTGTATTTTTGGGACCAGGGACAGCTATGAAAACCATTCACCTTAACTATACAGAAAAAAAGCAGCTTGGATATTCTGCTAAATAACTCCTTTTGTGTCCCACAGTAGAAAGAAAGCCATATGGATTTGGAACAACATAAGGATGAGAAAAGCTGGCAGATGTTTCATTTTTGGGTGGACTGTCCCTTTAAGAGTTGATGAAATGTAGTTAAACTACAGTAGAGAACATCATCAATTACAATAAACTGTCATCTCTAATCTCCTTAATAAAACAGACTTTTGTTTTGTATTGTTCTGTATTGACAGATGTCAGTGGTATCAGAAGACACTGACAGATACGTAGATATATAGGCGCACTGTCTAGCTCTGGGTCCAGTTGTCATGGCTACCATTATGCTGTCTGGTGTTGAGGTACATTTTGTGTGTGAAATTTGTTCTGTTACCCGGTGTTCAAACACAGTGTGCTGTCTCGCTCTTTCTCTTCTCCCCATTTGTACAGACAGTGTTCCCACTATGTGTGACCACAGAATGATGTACATTGTGTCATACAGGTGCTATTGAATCCAGAGAGAAATAGATTTTTGCAAAAGAAAGCCTCCACTTGTATATGCCACCCCTGCACCGCAATAAATCATTCAGTAAGACATGTGAGTGGGATTTTATTTATTTATTTGTTTATTAAGTCATTTAGTCATGTGGAGAGCTGAAGAGGTGGATGGACAGTGGAGGTACAGTCTGTAGGGCCGGTTGCCATGGAGACGCTTATCTAGCTGTGGGATGGGGTATTTCTGGATGGAGTAGTGCCTTTAGGGGAGTCCTGGACTGGCCGGGTGTACCATGACAGAAAACTTGCTATTGACAAGCAAACTGCGCCTGTGTTATATCCATATCTGCCATTACAGCTTGCAATTAAATAATACTAATAATAATTAAAACAATTATTTACCTCAGACCCATCTTCTCATACAGCATATAAGGGGTTAAATGACTATCAGTGATATGGCAAAGTCACTGCACTTACGTTGTCACCTGTGGGAGGTTCTGAGTCACTCAATCATTTACATTTCTCCTCCACACTCAAGTGCTCTGATGATTCAGGTGCACTTATTCCCATCAGTCCACCTTTTTCAGCCTGCTCTTCATTTCTGTCTATTTAAAGATGTGAGCTCTAACTTTATACAAATAAGTAAGGCATGGGGATTTTGTAATGACATTTCACTCAAATAAACTAATAAATGAGATACAGCATGACACTGCATTTAGTATAACTCATCTGCATGTTAATAAAACAAGTTTGTTATCCCAAAAAAAAAAAAATAATAATAATAGTGATGATAATAATAATAATAATTGTTAGGGGAAAAGTAACCCATACTTATATATAGTTTCTTAGTAAATATAATCATACATTGTTTTTTAATTCAAACAAATACAGTTTTTTTTTTTTACATTTTCATATAGACATGATTTTTTGCTGTTCAGATATTGAAAAGGATTGACCTATTATAATATTAATTATTATTATTTTTGATTATTATTTTTTGAGCAAAAAAAATTTAAAACTCCCTCCTTAGAAATATGTCTTTAATAAAATATTCAAATGATAGTTCATCCAAAAATTACAATTCTGTAATCTTTTACTCATCCTTGTTTCATTTTTTGGGGAAACTATCCCCATAATAAAAATAAATAACTAAATAAACAATATAAACTCTCTAACCCATTCAAAAGCAACAGATGTCTGCCATCCAAAAGCACAAAATGTATGAATATGCCCAACTTTCAGAGCATTGCATAACATGGATTGAGTTCAGTGTAAATATCTAGTTTTTGACACATCCAAACTGCAAAATAAGCAGCTACTAAACTGTTCAAAAGGTACAGAGGAAAATCCAAGGGTGTCATAGATGTTAACTTGCATTACAGCCTGAACACAAAGCAGGCTGAATGTAGAAATACCTTTAGACTGTGGAGTGACCTTAAAGGCACAATATGTAAGATTTGTTTATTAAAATATCCAAAAACCACTAGAACAGTGTTATATATTTTGCTGACTTGTGTACTTACATTATCCCAAATGTTTCGAAGAATGTTTAAATCCAGACAAATAAGCAATTTTAACTAGTGACACGGAGCGTGTCTATAGTGTCATTGTGTCGCCTGCCAATGCCGTCATACACCCTCGATTTCCGGTTTTGTTTTGTAGAAAACATGGAAACACCAAAGACGCTTTAATATGTTGTGCATTTTATTAGACCGGTGACGACCGCACAGAGTAGCATAATAACAGAACTTTCAAATGTATCTAGTATGATAAAACGGCGCTGCTTTTTTCCCCACATACGCACGACCGGAAGGAGCGGAAGTGGTTGACTGTGGCATAATAAAAGCTCCGCTGCTTTCAAGCCGTGTGTCACGCTCTTTCAGCGGCCTCGTTTAGCTTCAACGGCTTCCAGCCTCACCCTGCTTCATTCTACTACGTTAACAAATCATTAGCTCATCCATGAACATGATTTCTGCCCGAGTCCCGTCGGATTGCATCGGCTGTGGGGATGAAGACCACAACTCCCATGATTCCACACTCAGTCACAGCGTCTTTAAACTATGCCTTTGTCTATTTCTTTATTTTGAATACGCGCCCTCTAGCGGCGAAAATTACATATTGTACCTTTAAAGGAGCGAGATTCCAGACATCAGTGGAGAGTCTCGTTCCCTGCCGGGTTAATGTAGAGCCTGATCCAGGGCCATACAGCTGTATCGAGCCCAGTCCTACAGGCATGAGTGCCTGGGTTCTGTATGGGTGAAGAGCACATGCTGGGAAGTGAAGTGGGGCATAAGCAATAGAAATCACTGTGTATACTGCAATATGTCACTATATGCATACACTCTCAACTCTTCTCAGAATCAAAGTTTTCATTTGTCACATATACCATGTTTTTTTAGGTTAAAAGCACACCCACGGACACACAACTGTACATTTACATAGCCTAAACAGAAGAAAAATATGCATTTAGTAGTAACATTAATAAAATCTTTTTGTTTTTTTACTTTCTTAGCCAATCTAAAACAATTTCATTAATATATATATATATATATATATATATATATATATAGCCATACACACACACACACACACACACACTCACACTCACACTCACACTCACACACACAAATACTTATTGTATTTTTTCTTTTATTGTAAGCACACTTTGAAAGATATCTAAAATGCACCCCACGGAGGCAGTTATGGTTTTGGAGATGGACTGGCTTCTTGGACTGTTGCTTGAAGTGATTTATTTGTGGAGTGTACGGGGCGGGCCGTATTTAAATTAGAGGCGGGGCTAATGGAATGGAGTACAATGTCATGCAGCTCTAACCGGCAGACAGCTAAAGGATACTTTCACACGGTAAGCTCTATTTTCAATTTTGTATACTTTTAAAAATACAACTGGAACAAATATGTGCATGCGATTGACAGTCTTTATCCTTTCCCGTAAGATTTAATTGTGAGATTTTTAAGGCTAGTCTGTTTTTAAAAGCGTTAGTCACACCGGAATTTGACAACTTGAGTAGCTCACCGAGAATTATTATCAATAAATAAATAAATACTGTGTCGGTTTATAATAAATAGTAATGATGACTGATACTGATACAATAACTAAATATGTCCTAATAGCAGACCATGGACTGTTATCAGCATCAGGCTGTGGATTTGTATGGACATCTTGTGTGGCTCAAAACCTCGCTGCCTGCTGCTTAGACAGCTCAGAAGGTTTTGAAGCACAGCCGGTCTTGATTTCATCTCTGCTTGCGTCTAATTTAAGACGTATGCTGGTGCAGGCGCGGATAATCCAAAAAATCTATTTATATGCGAAAAATAGGCTACATAAAGAGGTCAGGCTTGTCTAACTGACGTCAGTCAGATATCACCCAGTCATCAGTCGCCGTTATTTTTCATTGGTGGTCACCATGACATCATTAAATACCGGAGAGGGATACCGGGAGACCTCAGAGGTTCTGATTTAGCGATGAGGAGTTCCTGTCGGATGCGGCAAACCGGCATCATTGTTCTGCAGATATTGTAGCTGGTGAGCTTTAGTGAATCTGTTCGTGATCTGTCGAATACAATGTGTGTATTTTAAATAGAGCCGTTTTTAGTCAAACGGAAAAGAGATAAAACAAGCGTAAATGCAACATGACATTCTTTTAAATGCATGTGTGTTTGTGTTTAAATCGGAATTGCTCTGTATAATATGCTGAACATCAAGTCTTTGTTAGTGTTTCTCGAGCGGTCTGCAGTGCGCTCAAACGACACGCTCGGATGATCAAGATCTGTTCTCAGATTTATCCTGTTATTAACTGTGTAACACTAAAATCATCCTTAGACACCATGAGATATATAATTGCAGAATATTGCGGTGTTTTATTTTTGTCTACTGCTTCTCTCTTATGAATATCATGAGCACTGACTGATTGCAGCAGAAGCTCTAGGCATATTACACGAGCAAAAGTGCTGCTGTTCTTTATATCAGCACGGCTGAAATGCCGTAGGTAGAGATTATATGAGTGTGATATTACTTAACAGTTCAGTAAATTCATTAATATCAAGTAATTTACGTTTAAACACAAATTGGCCAAGTAATTTCTGTCCCGTCAATGAAAATAGTTCTAAAGAAGAGAAGCGAAGCGGCTTCAAGTGTCAACACACACACAGAAATCCGAAGTGGAACGACGCATTTAAGTGGAAAAGAGCGACAGAGAGTTCCCTGCAGCTCAAAGCGTTCTCTAATCAGTCGGCGGTAGATCCACTTCGGGTTTTACATTTCGCACTTCTGAGTGAGAAACCCACTCTGAGCGTTCATGGAGCTCGAGAAACACAAACGCTTGATAAACAACGCGTTTCAGGCAAACTCCGGCTAAATGAAAATTAATTATTTTTTATGTTGACACCAAAAATAATCTTCAATATAAACTGAATGTATTTTTATTACTTTATTGTTTACCTTGCTAATTTTCACCGTTGTTTTGTAGAGTTTGGTGGTTCTGGAAGGACTCTCTCTGTAAATAAAAGCCATGGGGAAGGATTACTATAAAATCCTTGGCATACCTTCAGGCTCTAATGAGGATGAAATCAAAAAGGCCTACAGGAGGATGGCCCTAAAGTTCCATCCAGACAAAAACAAGGATCCCAATGCTGAAGAGCAGTTTAAGGAGATAGCAGAGGCTTATGAGGTTCTGAGTGACCCAAAGAAGAGAGTCATCTATGACCAGTACGGCGAGGATGGTAAGTATGGTTGGGTCCAAGTACAAAAGAACCACAGCCAAACATCTCAGAACCATATCAGATTCTATAGCCCCTTTCACACAGTAATACCATTAAATTGCCGTAAAATTACCGGAACGACTTTACCGGTAAATACAAAAATGTGCTGTTCACACAGGCAAGGACATTCAGTCTTTTACCGGTAAAGCACCATTCACACATCAATTTCAAAATACCAGAAAATTCTGTGGCATCATTAACTGGAAATGACCTTTAAAAGGCTGCGCCTCCTGGTGTTGTGTTTGTAAACATGGAGGGGTATATGCTGACAGTGTTTTTGTTGATTGTTTTCACTTTTGTGTCAAACGTTCACATTCATGCAGCTGCTTTTGGCCCAGAGACATCGTATTAGACTTTAGACATTTCTTTGACTTCCGTAAACAGTGCGGTGTAAATGCGTGATCTGCGTCAGAATGTTATGATTAGCCTAGAGTAGACGCCTTACGTCAGCGTGTTATGAACATGTGTGTGCTCATACAGGTAATCTTGAGCACATTACCGGTAATATTACAACTTTTTTTGAAAAGGTCCCGTTCACACATAATCTCTTAATGGTGATTTACCAGTAAAGACTGTTTGTGTGAAAGGGGCATATGACTCGTTCTTGGGCCATAATTAGTTTTATGGTAAATGATAATTTGATAATCCATATATAGCCAGGTTTCAGTTCATTTATGGCTTTGGACACACTAAACCTTAAAGCTTTTCACACTGTCCTTAAAGTCCTCATGAAATAAACATTTACACTATTTACTTTGTTAGCGCACATTGTTAGTCTTGAGGTGGACAATTAATCCATGCAAGTTAATCCACTGAAAAAAAAAAGTTTGTTTTGGTAATCTTTAATCGAAATCTGAACATTTGCTTCCGCTCTGGAATGGCGTTCCTTCTCTGATGACGTCAGTTTGAGGGCTCGGGCAGAACATCCTTAACTACGCCCCTCCAACCATTGGTTTGCTACAAGTGAGAGATGGAGAGGAGGAGCGCTAAAAGAAAAACCTATTCAGTATGCCATTTCAGTTGGAAATACATCATAATACTGAAGTAAAGTCGGCAGCAACTTCCGGTTCACGTGGACTTTAACCATGGGCTATCATTAGCTTCTTCCACACATACAGTCTTTACTGGTAAATTACCGTTAAGAGATCATGTGTGAACAGGACTTTTTTAAAAATACCAGTAAATTCGTTCTGGCAGTTTACCAGTATGAGAAGTTGTAATATTACCGGTAATGAACCGGTGTGTGAACACAGCACAAGATTACCTGTATGAGCACGTACGAGTTCAGAACGTGCTGACGTAAGGCGTCTACTCTAGGCTAATCATAACATTCTGACGCAGATCACGCATTTACACCGCACTGTTTACGGAAGTCAAAGAAATGTCTAAAGTCTAATACGATGTCTCTGGGCCAAAAGTAGCTGCATTAATGTGAACGTTTGACACAAAAGTGAAAACAATCAACAAAAACACTGTCCGCATATACCCCTCCATGTTTACAAACACAACACCAGGAGGCGCAGCCGTTTAAAGGTAATTTCCAATTAAGGATGTCACAGAATTTACCGGTATTTTGAAATTGATGTGTGAATGGTGCTTTACCTGTAAAAAGATGAAACGTTGTTGCCTGTGTGAACAACTCATTTTTGAATTTACCGGTAAAATCGTTACGGTAATTTTACAGCAATTTACTGGTATTACTGTGTGAAAGGGGCTATTGTTGCAAACTCTGCTTTTAACCCTGGGTAAAGGAATGTTTCACACATGTAATTTAAAGCAGTTTTAGCAATGTAAAGTAAAGATTTTAGGAATATTTAGTGTGAAATGTCAGATTATGAATACCCAGGATTAATTTTTAACCCCAGGTTAAGTATGAGTAGTGTGAAATATGAAACAAGATAACCCGGGATTTAGTTTTCCCAGGGTTTAAAATGACCCAGCTTAATTTTTTCATACAGTATGTGAAAAGCCCTATTAAGTGTCTATCCAGCTGTCTGTTTGTAATAGGTGTTGTATTCATATTTGTAGTCTAAAATAGTGCATAATACCGCAAAATATATTTTCTAAGAAAACAATACAAATGCTAATAACAACAACACTTAATGGACCCAGGCACAGTTCTGTGTTTATACCAGATAGGACAACCCTTAAAAGGATCTTTGTCGTGGCTCACGTGGCTAGGCCACTGTTCTTTATACAATGTCAGTGCAGCTTTACCACCTCTGCTTTTTTCCGACAATCAAAATAACTCCCTCACACTGCAGGATGATGCAGAAAAGTTCTCTGACAAATGTAAGGACAATAAACATGGCACTGTTCCAAAATAAGAAAAATGTCTGTTGAAACAAAGAAGGATTTGAAGTCTTCCCACTTATGCCAACTCCAGGCTAGATGCCAAACTAAGTATCTTTACACTGAGTACACCTGCCAATTCCTCCTTTACTAATGTTACTTATGAATTTTGCAAGGAATCCCTTTATGTTTTTAGAGTCTTTGCATCAGTTCTTTCTGTGCAGCTTTGTTCCATAATGCTTGTAAAAAGAGCCATTAGGTCCAGTTAAAAGCTGTATCAGCAGCAAGCTGAATTGGCTCTATAAAAGCAGATTCACGCTGAGGAATTGTTTTTAAATCTGTATTATAAGATATATGAATCTGATGACCCCTTTAACCATCCCTTCATTAATTGTTTTGGCCTGAGGAGTTCATTGAAGTTGCAAAGAATGAGGTGGGAACATGTTTTATAAGATGTCTGCATTATATATGCAGACTGAAGAGTTGAAGATGTGAAGTTGGAAGATGAGTCAGCTTGTGTCCTGATCGTTAGAAGGAGTGCATATGTTACAAGCCATCAATCACCCACCATAACACATGGGTGTTAATGTTTTTTTTAAACAGAACTGAAAAGCACAAAATAAATGATTGTTTAATCCTAATTGACCTGTCTTTCTGTACTTCTATTTTTATGAAGAAGATAGTTTTGCATTGAACCTCAAAACACAGTTCAGACACCAGAGTTTAAAGGGCATTTACTGTATACACCATGCTATGGTCTTCCACTCATACAGGATCATCACTTGCCCAGGATTTGTACTGCATGTTCTTGCCAAAGTATTTTGTTATCAGAACCAAGCCACCAAGAGAAGACAGCTAAGGGACAATAACAGAAATGAAGTAGCCTGCTTGTTTTAGAGCGTATTTCTGTTCTTTGTCCAGCAATTTAAATTTGTAAACCAAACTGAGCGGGGGTGAAGAAAAGAAAGAGAGAAAGACTTGGCAGGTCTTCTTTTGAGCTTTACACCTCAAAATGGTGATGTGTGAGCAGTTGCAGACTAAATCAAATGCTATTCCATGCTACGTCATGGTGTAAGCTAGCACTTGATAATTATCCAGCAGGACTTTAGAATTAACATCTCAGTTGCCAATTATAGTGAGTCTTTATAGAGCTGCTATAATAATTCAGATGTTGCAGTCAGACCATTTCAGTGTTTTTCTTTTTTTCACTAAACAAATAGAAATAGATACATTTTGGCTGTTTCAAGTTTTTGACTCTTTCAAATACTGCAATGAAAAAGACTGCCCTCTTAGTAGTGTAGAGTTCAAAGAATCATCTTGGAGTTGGCATCCACTGGTATTGGTAAAGATGTCCAAGTGGGCTGTGTGTCAATGTACTTGCTTCTTTTGAGAAAAAATGTAATTTTACATTCAGGAATTTACATTTATACAGTCTTAAATTCCTAAAATATTGTATGCAGTATGCCATAATAGCTAGAAGTAATTATATTTTAGTTAACACTTTTATAGAAAGTGGCTTAAGTTTTATCACTGTTGAGCAGAATTGACTCTTCAAGGCCAGTGCAGTCCTAAATCCACTTTTCTCGCACAGCTGTGGCAGACTCACTAAGTTGGCAATGCCCTTAATATGGCTCCATCAATCCTTGGTGTACTTATGAGATGACATAAAGCTATACTTTTTTAAAGACTTGGGTGTCATTACTGAAAGGTAGAGTGTTTGCTAACCTCAAACTGTCACAGAAGATGCTGACCTGTGGAATTAAGCAGAACCTAAAATAAATTGTAAATGCAGAAATCCCTGATGCAATGTTCCTCCTGTGCATTTCCATCCAGGTTTGAAAACAGGTGGCACAGGCTCATCTAGTGGACAAGGGACTACATATCACTACACCTTCCATGGGGATCCACATGCCACCTTTGCTTCTTTCTTTGGAGGCTCCAACCCCTTCGATATATTCTTCGGCTCTGGACGCCAGCGGGGAACCACCAATGGCACTAATGACCATGGTGGCGATCATGACATGGACATTGACATGGATGGAGATGATGATCCTTTCAGTTCCTTCAGCCACTTTGGCTTCAATGGTATCAATGGTTTTCATCACGGTGGAGGTCGAAGACATCGTAAAGAGCCCCTTCACAGCAGCCGGAGGAAAGTACAGGACCCTCCGGTGGTGCATGAGCTTAAAGTGTCTCTAGAGGAGATCTTCCATGGATGTACCAAGCGGATGCGAATCACTCACAGACGACTGAACCCAGATGGAAGGACAATGAGGACAGAGGACAAGATCCTTAACATTGTTATCAAGAGAGGCTGGAAGGAAGGGACCAAGATCACCTTCCCCAAAGAGGGTGATGAGACTCCTGAGAACATTCCTGCTGATGTTGCATTTGTGCTCAAAGACAAAGGACACCCACTCTTCAAAAGGGATGGATCCAACATCATTTACACAGCCAAGATCGGTCTTAAGGAGGTATGTACTCTTCATCGTTCGGATACAGTCAGTTTTCAGGCCATTTGGTTTACACCATTTATTTTCACCCACAGTATATTGGTTAATAGCCTGAAATAATAGTCAGTTTTTGCACCTGTTTGCTTTTTTCCACTCTTTCTTGATATTCCCTGACTGGGTGTCAAAGCAGACTGGGTTGTTTTATCAGTTGGCTTCTGTAGCTAAAGAATAGATTGAGCCAGATTTAGATTAGACAGGTTTACTGCAGTCTCAACACTAGACCACCCTTTTACACTTACAATGTAAATTAATGGGCTTCACTTGGTATCAACCTCGCCGAGTCCAAAATAAGTGCTGACCTTGTTAACCTGCACAGCTGCTAAATTTGGCTGCATTATTCTCCCCATGCAAACCATTGTTGGTTTTATTGTCCTTCATTATCCCTGCAATATCTGTGCCCTACCATTTCATTACGAATCATATTATTGCATAACATTGTAATGTGAATATAATATAATATATACCTGAACATGTCCAGTGTTAATCTACCATAGCTATAGGACACATCATGCTTGGTGACTGTAGAGTCCCTCCATGGCTCAACGTCATTGCTGATTTACTCTCTCTCCCACTTCAGTGTGAGAGCACAGGAATGTCATGGTGCAGTGTCATACGCCAAAGCAGTGTCCTTGCTTTGAAAAAGCGAGTTGAGCCCACCTTGAAGAGTTGAACTACGCAGATAAAATTGTCATGTGACTAAACCGGGTGTTTCTTCAGGTTGCACATGGAATGCTCATTTGCAAGAAAACTCTTACTGATAATATAATTTGCTTGTTTGTCCACAGCAAACAAGCAGGTGAAAATCATAACTGTAATTGAAAAGTTAGATTTCTGTGAATTGTATTTCTGTTTTATCCTGGCATAGTTTTAATTATGAAAGTTTAGGTGTTTATGACAGCCTGACGGGATTCAATAAAGTTCCGAAAATTCTGTCCCAAGTTATCAAATGCTGGAACATGATGCTTTTTTTAAATCAAAGTAATAATTTAAATATTTTATTAATGTCGGCTAGATGTAATGGGATTTTCATGGGCTGACCCACTGAGGATAATAACTACAGTCTACAGTAACTGCATATATTTCTGTTTGTCTAGTGACCTAGAAAACCATTGTCAGTTAATAATTTATATCGACAGTGACATCAGCAGAAATAGCCATGATGTGTTTCAGAGCACCAGTGTGATTAATGGTGAAAACATTTTCTTGTCTTTACTTTTGACAACTTTTACCTTGGCAGCTCATCCAGACCAGTCAGCTGTCAGCTGTTTCAAACAATGTGTCCATACGATTTCCAGCTCTACAGCGAAAAGAGCATTTTGGCCTTTTTACTATGTCAACCATGGATTTAAATATCCGAAAACATCTACAGTGCCAATTTTAACTGTCTGCTAATCGTTTCTGAGACGTTTTCAGGGCAGTGATTTACTTTTAAAGGTCTCGCTCATTAGATGCCCAGAATGAAACTTGATAAGTGGCAGTGAACATCACAAACTGTTTTGCCATCTGGTACCATCTCATGCATACTGATGGCAACTTGCCCCACAAATTTTCATCTGCCTGTTTATTGTAGACACATTTAGAGGACAGATTTAGCATGGATCTAGACTGTTCTCAGGTATACATTGCCTTCATTTTAATATCACTTTTCATTTAGAGATGTTCTTAGTGAAACCCCAAGGCACTGCTTTAATTAGAGCTCAGAGTTTCTTTAATTGCCTGCTGGTAATGACCATGGGTTTGTACAAGAGCAAGACAGCTATAAGGTTCTTGTCTGCTGGTAATTTCTATACCCATTTCCATACCCATCAGCAGTACTAAAGAGCCCTAACAGTGGTGCTGAGGAAACACTGGGCCACATGATGCTATCTGTACGGTGATGCTGGATTATTCAAGACAGCTCTGAATGTGATCTTGCATTAGTAAAGTTAATATTTGAATGTGAGCACAGTGTCTTATAGGTGCATTCATTTAGTGGTGCACTAACAGGTGCATTCTATAGTTAAGTTTAGCATCACTGTTTCTCATGTACTTTAAGTACTAATAGCATAATGGTGGTAGATGCTGCACTGCCATCTATTAACGTGGATTGGTATGATCATTATTTAAATTACACTGATACTAGTTTTAGAGAGCAATCTACATAATTAATTCCCCTACTTGTCCCAACAAAAATATATGCAATTTCGGCATCACTACTCAGGATTTTCTTTGTAATCAAATCTTTTCACCTTGTTTATGAGCGTTTCTTGGTCTTACAGGTACTGATTCCCCCGTAGTCTCTGCTGCTAAAACATGACAATAACATGTAAATAATAAGCTGTAAAACACAATAATAAATTGCTTTTCCCATTGCAAAACTACGCTACTGGCATACCTATAGAGGCGGCAGCCAATGAGTGTGGGGATTCTCTCCATTTAGTGAAACACAGCAGGTCACGTCATTTCAAGATGGTGAAATACTTTGAGAGGTGACCTGCATCATATATAATTAAAAAAACATTTATAGAAAACTGTTATGAATACAGTTTTCATTTCAAGTGAGTGTTTTCCATTCAAATCACTCTTCACAAAATTTATTTCTTAATGTGTACAGCCGTTTAAATAAGCACCTAACTACTACTGAATGCAGCTTTAATATGTGCAAATATGTGACACGCTGTGCTGAACCTATATGTCTATGTTTACACAGCAGTTGTCAGACTACAGTTGTCAGTCCTTTGGAGTCCTAAATACAGTTCTGTTCTTACATATTTTAATTATGAAAGAGTGACAGCAAAATTGCAACAAGTTGCGAATAGTTGCAGTCGACTGTCTACTTGTCTGTGTCGTCATTGGCATACTTATTGCATGATCTTGCTAAGTGGGTTTGTAAATATAGATGTAGCCTATATATCTCTCTAGTGGAAATGTTCTGTAAACTTCGTACTGCTGTCCAGATCAACGTCAAACCTCTGTCACACCTAGCTTTGGATCATAACAGCATCTATTTTATTTTCAATATCCTTTAACAAGACTATGTTCAGTAGCAGTCTTAGTTTAATTCTGCAGAATTTCTGACATGAACTTTGGTTGTTTAATTGTTGTTGCTGTTTGGGAAACATCATCATTAGCCAGAGTTGAGGAGATGCCTGGCAACTTGTCAGTTGTCATGGTCAACTGTTTTGTGAGAGTATCAGCTACTCCCTTCTTTCCATGAATCCCATGGCTCCCATCCCCCCAGCCCACACTGCTGATGTCTGTAGGAAGGAGCTGATGTCATTCTGAACACATTTTCTCATCCCTTGAGGCAGCTGCAAAGCAGAGCTGTCTGGCAATATTTGTGCTTGGTATTCACAGAAAGTTCATGAAAAGCTTTTCCAGCATAAGCTCACATGCAATAACTGCAGGCTCTTCACTGCACACAGCTAAGCTTTAATCTTTAAGTCTTGGATTTATCTATATTGTGTTCCTGATATATTCGTTATCCTGATATTTAAAGGAATAGTTTACCCAAAAATGAAAAATCTGTCACCATTTACTCCCCATGAAGTTGTTACAAACCTGTAGGATTTTCTTTCTTCTGTTGAACATAAATGAAGATATTTTATAGAATGTGAGTAACCAAACTGGTCAGATTGGTTCAGGTGTCCACATGGTCGCTGACCCCCATTGACTTCCATAGTATGGAAAAAGTACTATGGAAGTCAATGGGGACCAGAAACTGTTTGTTTACCAATAGGGCTAGGCGATATGACGATATTATCGTATATCGACGATGTCTTGCAAGTATCACGATGTCGATAATAAAAGTCAGTTACAGACGATAATATCGAGAATTACAAATAGGCCTATATTTAACTTAGCCCTGTAGTTACCATGCAGATTTATTCACATGAAATAGCATGAATTAAATATTCTGTAGCCTATGCTATAGTAGCTAAATAATAGGGAATAAAAAAATCTATTCTGGAATCACTTAATTTACTTAAAGGGTTAGTTCACCCAAATATGAAAATTAGCCTGTGTTTTACTCACCCTCGAAGCATCCTAGGTGAATATGACTTTTGTTATATTAAAAATTGTCCTGGCTATTCCAAGCTCTATCATTGCAGTCAGCGGGTGTTGTAGTTGAACAGTCCACAAGTCGTAAAATAAAGCACGCGCATCCATAATAAAACGTGCCTCACATGGCTCCGGGGGGGTGAATAAAGGCCTCCTGTAGTGAATCCATGCGTTTTTGTAAGAAAAATATCCATATTTCAAACGTAATAAACACTTTTCTCTCACTTCAGGTATCTGTCATACGTGGAAGGCGTTCCGGCAGATGACGCAGCACGTATGCACAGTGCGCGTGTCTCTGAGATATGCTAGTCTCGCGAGTTTGTTTATAGAAGCAAAGGAAGCAAAGTTTCCTTACTTTAGCAAAGGAAAGCCAGTCTCCTCTTGGTTTATATCGAAATCCTCCAACGTTTTTCTTTGCAAATCCTCGGTTTGTACTTCTAATTTGTGACCGGTGTTTTGTTTTGTTCTCTCCGCATTCGTCACTAATCACGCAACACCGACGTCCTACATCATCCACCGGAGCGGCTTTCGCGTATGATAGAATACCGGAGGTGAGAGATAAGTGTTTATTACATTTGTAATATGGATATTTTTCTTACAAAAACGCATGGATTCACTACAGGAGACCTTTATTCACCGACGACTTGTGGACTGTTCAACTGCAACACCCGCTGACTGCAACGATAGAGCTTGGAATAGCCAGGTGGGATCTTAGAGCTTTAGCCCTTATATAATGGAAAGTGCAACAAATTTGTTAACCTTATCATACTGTAGGATTATATGAGCCACTGAAGTCATGAATTCTTTAATTATTTTTAGGCATAAATTTTGGAATAACTTTCAGAAAGCCCAGAATATGCCACCAGTGTTTCACTAGCATTATGATATGACTAGAAATGCTCATAAGTACCATGAAATTCCAGCATCACAAAAATATTCTCAGCATAAAACTAATATCACCATATCTGTATCTAGAGTTGCTTCAACTTCCATGTGATGTACATTTATTCATTTAGCAAATGCTTTTATCCAAAGCGACCTACAAATGAGGACATTACTATGGTGTTATTATTGTTTGCTTATTTTGTTTTGAAAATGACTCCAACAATTTGAAAGTGTTCCATCTGTGGAAGGAATATAATTTTAGTTCCATGGTAACTTCTGATTTGAGACACCACAGCAATTTATGTCCTCAGCTGATTTTTTGGTTGCTTCATTAGCTCTGTGAAATGAGAGCAGTGGCCAAAATTAACTTTCTGTGCACTCAGCTACCCCTTCTGTAGCATAACACACACACACACACACACACTTGGACATCCCCACATGCTTTCCCACATTTACACAATCCAAGTCCGAACTTCACAGATCTTGTATGAAGTTTTTTAATCAAATGTGAATTGAAATATATTTAATATATTTGTTTTCTATTTAATTGCTCTACTTGAATAATCATAAAACTATTTAAATTTTATGTACACTGTCAAAAGTTTGGAGTAATTAAGATGTTTAATGTCTATGAAAGAAGCTTCTTATGCTCAACAAGGCTGCATTTTTTAAAATCAAAAATACAGTATAAACAGTGCTGCTTAATATTTTTGTGGATGCCATGATACACTACCATTCAAAAGTTTGAAGTAAAAAAAATAAAAATAAAATAAATGAATACTTTTATTAAGCAAGTATGCATTAAATGGATCAAAAGTGACAGTAAATACATTTATAATGTTACAAAAGATTATTTTATTCTTTTTGAATGTTCTTCTTTTGTACTTTCTATTCATTAAAGAATCCTTAAAAAATGTATGATGGTTTCCACAAAAATATGAAGCAGTTTTCAACTGCTGAACTGGATGCTTCAACTGTGATAATAATTAGAAATATTTTAGCATATTAGAGTGAGTTATTTTAAATTGTAATAATATTTCTATATTGTTTTTACTGTATTTTACATCAAATAAATGCTGCCTTGGTAAGCATAAGAAATGTCTTTCAAAAACTTGTGGTAAAAGACTAAAAATGCTATGGTAAAAACCTGTTAAATGATTAATAGTAAGTTCCTTTATACAGTGAAAAACTGAAATACATCTAATAGAATATAAATCTATATTTTACAGTGAAATGTTTGGAAGTGCAAAAGAAAAAAGTCATCTTATAATTTACAGTTAAAAAAAAAAAAAAACATAAGTTGACATTACCGGAAATCTGTGTGATGCTTTACATTTGATAGTTTTTCATTGAAATAGCTATGTGTCTTCTTATGTGTTTTTCTTATCCGTTATGTACATTGGTGTTTTATATGATTTCTTTATGTTAATGTTTATTGCATTATCTTAATGTTTGTTACCATGGTGATTTTTTGTGTTTATGTGTATGACACTGTGCACCTTCTATATAGTAGTATTTAGTATTTACCTCAGCTTGTGGTAAATGATGAACTTTAATGTGTCATGGGTCTTTCTCTTTACCAGCAGTAATTTAAAGGGATAGTTCAAACAAAAATGAAATTACCCCAAGATTTACTCACCCTCAAGCCATCCTATATGTATATGACTTTCTTTATTCAGAAGAATACAATCCGAGTTATATTAAAAAATGTCCTGGCCCTTCCAAGCTTTATAATGGCAGTGAATGGGGTTTAAGATTTTGTAGTCTCGCGTAGCCAAACCTTCAGATTGACGGCAGAAGGTCTGGGAACCTTGGCCGCTTTGAATGGCCAAGGCCCGCCCAAGAGGCCATATGACTGACAGGTAAAGTAACCAATCACTTTTCGTTTTGTGCCGCGTCATATTTAGGGGCGTGGAAATGTCCCCACAATGACAGACCGCCAAACTCTTGGACTTATTTGAAAGATTCTATGCCGCAAACTTTAAATATTTCACATACTTTTGAAAAGCTGGCGTTTAGTTGATCCAGATAAGCGCTCGTCGTCACAGTTGTAAACATATGATGACTTTCTTCCATGAGGGGGTTTGGCGTCACAGCATATTTGTTTCCAGGTGGAACGTTAAGGAATGTGACACACACGTCTCCCGGAAATCCTGTATATTTGAACCAGTCCAATAGGGCTGGGTTTTGACACAAATTTCACGATTCGATTCGATTCTCATTCACAAGCTTGCGATTAGATTTGATTTATATTGTTTTTACCCAGCCCTACAGTCCAATGACAACTTCGAAACTCCTGAAGTGTTTCCAATTTTGTGTGCCAATGGTCCGTGGGCGTGACATCCTAGGCTGAAACTAAAGATTTTGAAGCCCACAAAACTGCATCCATCCATCTAAAGTACTCCACATGGCTCCGGGGGGTTAATAAAGGCCTTCTGAAGTGAATTGACATGTTTGTGTAAGAAAAATACCCGTATTTAAAACTTTATAAACCATAATCTCTAGCTTCCGCAAACTGTTGTACACTCGTTCATGAGAGTGGCGTTCTAACGGGTGACGTAGGACATAGGCAAATGCAGTGACGAACGCGGAAGCGCAGTGGAGAGAGCAAAACAAAACATGAATTAGAATTACAAAACGAGGATTGTAAAGAAAAGGAGGATTTCGATATAAGCCTTTGGTGTAAACAAAACTTGGTTCTTGCGAGATTAGCATATTCTCACCGGAGCTTATATTACACCTACATTCTACGTATTCCGCTGGACGCCATTCTCTCGTGAACGTGTGTACGACAGTTAGCGGAAGCTAGACATCGCATCGCTTCACTTCAGAAGGCTTTTATTAAGCCCCCCCCAGAGCCGTGTGGAGTACAGCTTTTTTTTGATGGATGAATGCACTATTTTGGGCTTTAAATCTTAAACCCCATTCACTGCCATTATAAAGCTTGGAAGAGCCAGAACAGTTTTTAATATAACTCTGATTGTATTTGTCTGAAAGAAGAAAGTTGTATACACCTAGGATGCCTTGAGGATGAGTAAATCATGGGTTCATTTTATTTTTGGGGTGAACTATCCCTTTAAAGCTGTTTGTGCGGGCGGTATGTTATAAAGTTAAACAACAGATTTTGGAAATTTGGTATATTAACATTATTTCAGCTAACGATTAATTTTTTATTTTTTTTTATTCAGGTTCAATCTGTAAAACTTAAAATGTTGCTACCATATTTTTTACGGTAAAGTTCTGACAACCACTACTGCCACTCAGACAGTTTTTACCATAAATTTCACAAATTTTTTAAAACCGTGTACTATATATATACACACTTACTATTTTTGTATAAACTATATACTGTACATGTGCTCCCTGTGCCTGTAACATCACAGAGGCATCTTACACTAGGTCTCTATGTCGCCATGTAGAGTTTGTGCTTAAGTGTTGAAATACCATCAACGGCTCTCGCACTGACTTCACTTTGATTTTTTTTTTTTTATAGGCGTTGTGTGGCTGTACAGTGAACATTCCCACCATTGACAACCGAGCAATCACATTGCCCTGCAACGATATCATCAAACCAGGCACAATCAAGAGACTACGTGGAGAAGGCCTACCTTTCCCAAAAAATCCGTCTCAACGCGGGGATTTGATAGTGGAGTTCCAGGTGCGCTTCCCAGACAGAATACCACCCCAGTCCAGAGAGATCATCAAACAGCACCTACCACAGTCTTAGAGGAAGTTCAGTGGATACATTGTATGGTTATGTTTTTCAAACACGTTTTCCCCAACAATACAGACGCTGAATTCGAAGACTGACAAATATGTCATAAGGACCAGAGGCTCATTTAAAATTTTGTTATGCCGAGGTCCGTGGCTTATAACCAGGACTTTATTTTTAGAAATCTTTTTTTTTTATATAATTTCCCCATTTTGGTGTAATGATGGCGATGAGGACCGCTGGCTATTTACTCTGGATTTGAATCGGTGTTATTTTGTAGCAGACTAAATTCCCTTCCCTTGTAATATTCGATAATCTCGTTTTAAAAGAAGTGTTCTGTGTAAGACAACTAAAGCACCAGCAGAGCCATTTGATAACTATTTGATATATTTCCACTCCCTCACTCCATCAACAGTCTACAGGTGCTTTCTGGTAGTTCTTGAAGTACCAGGTACTGGCAATTATGGTAAACCTTTGGTGGGATGATTACAGGATTTTTGAGGTCACAGAAATTTTGAGTGCCTTAATGTGGCTCAAACCAGCTATTTTAGTTTTATTAGCATAGATCTATAGGTATCATTGAAACAAATATACTAATTAGATTATTTTGTCATTTCTATACCCAAAAATAATGTATGGCAGTAACCATCATTAAAAGGGATAGTTTGCCCAAAAGGATAATTTGGTCATGTAGTCATCTTCATGGTGCTCTTAATATATGATGTTATTGTTTCTGTGAAACACGAGGAGTTAGCTGGAAGGATATCTAGCTAAAAAGAGTTAAAAAGTACTGTATTCTAAAGTAGAGGAAAGCTCTCTCTCTCTCTCTCTCTCTCTCTCTCTCTCTCTCTCTCTCTCTCTCTTAATTTAACCAAGGTGCAAAGGGGAAAAAAGACAAAAACATAAAAAAACAAATCGCCATAGGCAATATTGTGCATAGTCAAGTTATATTATAAGTTTTAAGTATTTGACACATCACATGGATCATACAAAAAAAAAAATCTTTGACCTAGACTGTCAAGTTAATATGTACACAACATTTTACGACTTGGTCTGACAAACCGTCCTTGCTAACAGTTATTCATTATTTCATTGACTGAGAGAAGGAACATTTCAGTGAATAATAAATTCAGTGAATAATACATTCTGGTCTGTTTCTGTGTCAGGTTGTTTTGCCAAAGTTTGACAGCTGTAGTCAAGAACAATCTTAAATACCACCTGTATTAGTTATTTAACTTTTGTGTTAAATTTGAGCAACATGTGGGCAACATAATATTTAAATAATCTTTGAGAAGGGATAGCTATTGGAAAATGCTCATTCATTTACTTTAATATACACCCCACCCCACGCATTAAAAGAAACACAAACATCCTCCGAAGTACATGACAGTCTCAGTAAATTAAAATGACCATTTTTAAAACTATATGAAAAAAATGAAAGTGAATAGAAAAAGTATGTTACTTTATATTGATAAAACTGTTTGAAGATTGATCTGACACTGACACCTGTGGAAGTTTTTGTTTTCTTTTTTTTTTGAAACAGGCCTTCATTGTTCAGTAAGCACAGCTAGAGCTAGAGTTATGAGGGAATTGTTTTTTGAACAGCTTTTAACTACAGCAGTTTCGGTATACTGTATTTCACACTTTTAAACGTGAAAAAACTTGCAATAGTTCTCTATATTTTAGTTTAGATTTATATAAAGTGCAAAATGTCCCTTTTAATCTATTTGTGATGTACCATCTTTCTACAGTAACAGCAGCCTTTGAGTAACAGTATTTTCGATTTCAACAACAATTTTAATATTTCCAGGGATCCTTCCAGGATATCTCTTATACAGTTGTAACTATGTCATTTAATCATTACTGTATTTGGTGATAAAATGAAAGTACGGAGGAACATAACCTTTTTAAGTACTGGTGTCATGTTGTTTTATTATGTGCTGGTCTATGATTGGATTGTTGTACTCAAGAGATTCTCACCATTGTACTCAAGAGATTTTTGGACATCCAGCCAATTCTGTTTTGAATTTGAATGTCAAATTTAAAAATTCACATGTTTATTACTTCTGTCCTCATGTATGAGACAGTATTAAATGCAGCTTTCTGCACCCACTGGGAGGATAAATCAATGCAGCATGCAAGCGGTGTGATAGTTTCCTGTGATTCAGAGAGATTCGGGACTTGAAGAGTGTGTGTTTGTGTGTGTGTGTCTGTGTTTGTGTATGTGTGTGTGTCTGTGTGTGTGCGTTTTTGTGACAAATGAGGACATAAATTTGTATAATGACAACGGTATGACATAGGTATTACAAGGAGAAGGTGACTTTTCAGGACATTACCCCATGTCCCCACTTTTCAAAATGCGTATAAATCACACAGAATGGAGTGTATTGAAAATCTGAAATAGCACAAAGTTTCCTGTAAGGGGTAGGTTTTGTCTGTGTCTGTGTCTGTGTGTGTGTGTGTGTGTGTGTGTAAAGTACAATTGAACTCTATCAGTACACTTACAATTTACTTTTTTGATGCTTTATAAATAATTTCTAAGATCAAGAAATAAACCACAAAATCTTGACAGTAAAGCAAAATAATAAGGATCACTGTGTTTCAGACTGAATGAAATGTACGGCTAGAACACAGAGAACACAGACTGGCACTGTCCAAATGAGATGACAAAACTGGGCACACAAGGTAACCAAAATTGAAATCAAAATATTGACAACAAATCTGAATTTTAGTTGTAATTATAAACAGTTCCTGTAGTTTATACAGATGCAGTTAGCAAAGGTTGCATGTTGTATGACTCCAGTGCAAATAAATGTTATAAGAATATAATCTTTGAGGCGAAATGTTTGCTTTTATCTATTTTAAGTACATTATAATAAGTCTACGTGACATAAATGCAGAATGCTTTCATTATGTGGATAAGTCTGACAAATGGCTCATGCCACATCGCTTGACTCAGAAATGATCCTCATCCCTCCTCTGAAATTACCCAGTGAATCAGACCGTTCTCAGTCACCAAGAGCATTTGACTTAGTCAACTTCCCTTAAGTCATACAAAAAACATGATTTAACAAGTTAAATTAACTATAGGCGTTAATTTTATTATTTCTTCATGAAGTACAAGTATCAATGTCCTGTTGATGAATGTACTGCTGACGAAGTATAAAATCTCTTAGTGATCATTAAAAATAACAAAACATTTCATGGATCACTGCATGTCTTGATTTGTCTGATTATCTGTCACAGACATGGCAGCTCCATTAACTGCACTGCATTCCTCTAATGGATCTTCCACTGACTGTGTGATCTGAGAAAATAGCACCGACGTTCCACTCGGTTCTCTATGGAGTTCATACTGTGCATGTAAATGAGCTGACCAGGAATTGACCCTAAGAATTTTGCATCATATAGAACTGTATAGGATACATCAACCTCAGAAAATCAGACAAAAAGACTGTGTATTCATCAGCTTTAACAAAAGAAATAACAATCCCAAAAATCACTGTGAATTTTAAACATGATTATTAAAAAAAAAAAAAAAGAAAAAAATCATAATTAAATAATTAGTCACTGAGAGGAAAAGTCTGACTGGCATGTATGATGTCACTGGTGCATTTCCACTGGCTGAACATGTGAAAGTATGAAAGTCCCCTTTTTTTCATCTTTACAAGTTTAATCTGAATTGTTTGACATTGTTGAAAATACTCTGTAACCACCATAGACATTCAGGGGGAAACACGGCCGCCAATATTCAGATTAGTGTCATTAATATTTGTACACTGAAATAGAAATCAGTGTCTGTGGTGCCCCTTAAAGTGCATAAGAAACATTTTCCCCTTTTGAACTGTTTGAAACACCCATCAGGCATTTCCTTAACTAAACAATGTGTTTATTTTTGTTTATGCTCCCCAGAAGTGTTGCTGACTCGTTAGTACTCTAGCCTGATGTCACTCATGAGATTTATGGCCCTCACTGTTTAATACCAGAATACATAATCATGTAGGAATAAAAGTAAATTAAGCAAAAATGGAGTGCTGAGGCAGTCTGCTGGTATTTTGTCAATGGGTCTAAAAACTAAAGCATGTCTTATAAATAGAAACACCGTATGCAGAGTCAGTAGTTTCAAGTTTGAATCCAGTACAACACTGGCATGGAATAGATGTCTATAAAAATGATCGGATTTCTGCCACATAGCCAAAGAGGTGCAACAATAAATAAACACTACTCACATGATGTATATTACAAACGTTCTGAGAGTACCCTCACTTTAAAATGAGCCATTGGTGCTATTAGACTGCCAGTGACTCCCCAATCAAGAATGTTCTTCAGGGCTTTGCAGGGGTTTTCCCCCTCTGTGAGGTGACTAAGTCATTTAGTCTGACCACATAAGGGAAGTGGATTGGACCTTGAGTCAAGCACGCTGCCAGGTCATAACACTTGGAGCAGTTGTGAGACGGACAGTAATAATACGCTGGCTCTATATTTGTCCAGCAGGAGGGCCGTAACAGCTGAGAGGGCTAAATCTGAGCATGTGAGAATGTGACAGACTCTAAACTGTTTTGAAATACTGCTCCATTGTTTGCACATCCAGAATAAACAGATGCCATTATCTCCATTCCCCCCAAAGCCACACTGACAAGTGATGACCATCAATACTGTTTAGCATGATTAAATGAAAAAAAGAGTGTCAAAATATGTTTGAATGCTCTTGTCATATGCCGTGTCATATGATGTTCCTCAGAGATAGCTGTAGCTGCGTGGATGGCTTCTGGTTATTGTTCAGCCTTTTAGGAAATGAGTAAACAAGGACTTTGACCTTTGTGTATAAAAGCTCAGTAACTGTGTCGATCTGATTCTGCATATTGGAGCATTATCAGAGGTAAGATATTAACTAAATCATTCATTCTGTGGATTTGTGGATTTTATTTTTTCATCTTATGAAGTTTAATATGCAGTAGTTCTATTTTAAACAAATTAAGACTGAAATAATCAGTTTAATTCAAGGCAAACAGTATTAGGAAACTCTGGAAAAGAGCAGGAAGACTGAAGATCACTGCACTGTTACATGATCATACATGGTTTTGTAATACTATTTTTATGTTGACTGATGTGCAATTTTTAATTTTGAATAATGCTTAAACTAGAATTACACTACAAATAGCTTTTTTTAGACAAATTTAAAATTTTAGACAGCAAATTAAATGAAAATGCAGAACCAGTAACACAATGCATTTATCAGAATCACTATGATGTTTTTAAAGTTAGTTTAGTTTTTATAATGGATGATAATAAATAATAAAATAATAATACACAGTTTTTTTTTTTTTTGATAGGAAAACGTGAAAACTAAATTAAACCATGACAGCAACAATCACTCTCTCCACGGGTCAGCAGATGCCAGCGGTGGGCTTAGGAACATGGAAAAGTGCCCAAGGACAGGTCAGACAAACTAAACATAAGCTGCTAAAAAGCCCAAAGTTGTACTGTACAGTATGCAATGTATCTTCTTATTTCTGTATGTTTATTTGTTTATGTATTAATTGTGGCAGAACTGGATTGAACTCTGTCTTACTGTAGGTGAAGCAGGCTGTACTAGCAGCTTTAGACTGTGACTACAGACACATTGACTGCGCGGCGGCTTACAGCAATGAGCGAGAGGTCGGAGAGGCCCTGAGCGAACAACTTGGAGAAGGAAAGGTACCTGCAGATAAAAATCAAGTGTAGCGTTAGTTCTGGCAGGTCACGTTAGTCAAGCTTGCATCAGCTGACTCTCAGCTGATCCCCATCTACCTATAGGAATACGACACCTATCTAAGCATTCATATATAAGGTCCTTCAGTATTATCAGCAGTTTTCGTATTGCTCAATAGCTAATTACCCTCCTCCATCCCCAACTCCTCCTCTGTCAGTCAGGATTCAGCCTTCTGATTATCCTTTGAATCAGTCTAATTCTAAAATGTGTACATAAAATTATAGAACTTTAACGATATCTGCAATACATTTATGTTGGTACTGTTCTGTTTACCTTGGGGGGGTTATCACTGCTCTCCCTGCTCTCATCCATGCTAGGCTGCATGGATGCGCAGGGAGTTCTTGCCCAGAACAGAACCATACCGCCAATCCAAACTGTATGCTAATTGTCAATCAACTTTGACGATAGTGGTCCTGACAGAACTATACATGAAATGCATCAAAGACATTTTACTATAAATACATCACACACATGAAATTTGTACTATTTACAACTACCATATAGCCTCTGAGACGAGAAGACATTTTTGTGACCTCCAAGTTGTGGAACACCAAGCACCATCCAGATGATGTGGAGGATGCCTGCAAAAAGTCTTTGTCAGATCTGAGGCTCAGTTATCTGGACCTGTATCTCATGCACTGGCCAATGGCCTTTGAGTAAGTCTTTGTGTTTCCATATCTAGCTTTTGGTAGTTGAGCAATTTATCTGAATTTCACCAACATACTCCCGTTCAAATGTTTTTGTAAGAAGTCTCATGCTCATCAAGGCTGCATTATTCAAAATTAAAAAATAAAGTAAAAACTTAATATTATGAAATATGACCATTTAAAATAACTGTTTTCTATTTGAATATATTTTATAATGTAATTTATTCCTGTGATGGCAAGGCTGGATTTTCAGCAGTCATTACTCCAGTCTTCAGTGTCACATGATCCTTCAGAAATCATTCTGATATGATGATTTGCTTCTCAAGAAACATTTCTGATTATTATCATTGAAAACAGTTGTGCTGCTTAATATTTTTGTGGAAACCTAGATATATTTTTATCAGGACTCTTTGATTAGTTCAAAAGAACAGCATTTATTTGAAATACAAATCTTTTGATTAATTGAATGTCCTTGCTGAATAAAAGTATTTAAAAATTGTGTTTTTCAGTAATAAAAAAAATGTTTACTGACCCCAAACTTTTGAACAGTAGTGTATTTGAAAAGAATAGGTTCAACGGGATTAAATACATTGTTGTGGTGCAAGAGTTTCAATGTAAACAATGTACAGTGTAAACAGTTTCAATGTTTCAATGTGTACAGGTGTCTTATGGGACCAAATGTGGGCATAATTTTAGCTGAATGAATGGTTTGAAAATGCAAATGCAATGTTTACTATATAATATTATAACTGATGTGTTTTTAATACTTCCAGGAGAGGAGATGAGCTGATGCCCAGGCGACCTGATGGCACTGTTCGGTATGATAATAACATTCACTATAGAGACACATGGGCAGCCATGGAGAAGCTGGTTGACCAAGGCCTGGTAAAAGCCATTGGCTTGTCAAACTTCAATGCCAGACAGATTGATGACATTCTCAGCATTGCCAAACACAAGCCAGTGGTCAACCAGGTATGCAAGAGTAATAATTGCAAAGACTGTAAGATTGGACTGGTCCTTGTGTTAATTTGCCATTAACAACTAATGGTATCACTGCGCGACAACTTTACCTATGTGGTCGTTTATCATACTTAGTGTCATTAACTATTCTGTTGTTTTGTTTATTTGAATGAATGAATAAATAAATGTAAATATATTGACTATTATAAAAAAGTTTGTTTCTTTCCAAAATATTTTCAGGTGGAGTGCCATCCATACCTGGTTCAGACTCAGCTGGTATCTCAGTGTTGGGGTCGAGGGCTGGCAGTAACAGCCTACAGTCCTCTGGGTTCTCCTGATCGCCCATGGGTTACACCTGGAGAAGCCCATCTGCTGGATGATCCAAGGGTGGTTGGTTTGGCCACGTGCTATAACAAGACCCCTGCTCAGGTCATCATCAGGTGAGGATGGTCAGAAGATTTAGGAATAGGCCCACATTGACTGCTGAGTATGGATTCCTCCTTTCCTCTTACTAAGTTTTGTGTTTAGTGTGATTTTGAGTACATGACCATGTCCATTACACACTTCTGGATTGGTTTTTGTGTCATAGATGGCACATACAGAGAGGTGTCATTTGCATCCCCAAAAGCATCACTCCATCCAGGATCAAACAGAACATTGAGGTAGGTTGGAAAAAGACTTCAAACAAATTTCAAGGTTATAATACTTTCTCTTGCTTCATCTTACTATCCAGAGACAACTGTAAGAGGTTGACATTCCTAAAAAGTTTTAACACTGTGACTCTTTGCCAGCAAAGCATTGCTTTGTGATTGGCTGGTCTGGATGCTCGACACTGACTCAAACAATGGCGTGAGTGTGGGGCGGCTCTGTTTGTTCAAGAAACCTGTTTACATTTACATTTACATTTACATTTAGTCATTTAGCAGACGCTTTTATCCAAAGCGACTTACAATTGGGGGATACATAAAGCGATTCTTCTTAAAGAGGCAAACAGACACAGGAAGTGGTTGTAATACCAAGTTCTTAGACATTGTTCAAATAAGTACAAGCTAGAAAGAGAAGGAATAAATAAAGAGAGAGATTTTTTTTAATTTTTTTTTTATGATGAAGTCAAGTAGCTTGACTTTTTGTTTATTAGCAAATCATTCTTTTTCTGAATCCATTTGGACATGGACTTTCGCATTAAAACATTATTCATCCTCCATGACTCGTCATTTCAGCACATGCACCTGAACTCTTGCATCTCAACTACAATGCTTTGGCAGGTTATTTAACCACTGAGCCTCTGTGTAACCAAATTATGATTTACATAATGCCTGGAGGGGTTTAAGCAAGGTCAGTCATCATTAATGCTTATTCAGAATGTCAACAGAAGACAGGACATACAGAGACACCTGGAGGACAAGAACTGTAATGAGGAGAGAGTGGGACAAGTTATTGGGATTGTTTCCCACAGAAATTAAATGTTTTTCCAAATAAATTTAGGTCAATATTTAATGAATATCTTTCACTCTATTTTAACTATCAAATCTCATGTGTGATTTGAGCGTGTGCTTTGTGATCGGTTAAGAGACATGAGAACCAATGACATTTGACATCAAACCTGGTGGTGTGGCATGATTTTTTTGAACATTAGTTGAATGAGATTTAAGAGTTGCAGTGAAGATTATGTAAATATAATCATTGCTCACCTTTGCACACAGGTGTTTGATTTTAAATTAACTGATGAAGATATGAGGGTGATTGAATCCTTCAACAGGAATGAGAGGCTTATCATTCCAACTATAATGGTATGAATAGTTACTGTGTTACTGTTTTGAAATGTCTGTTGTGGCTGAAATGTTTTTGTCACTCCACAGATAGATGGACAAAAGGTCTGGAGAGATGCAAAGCACCCTCATTTTCCTTTCAGTGATCCATATTGATAAAGTGCGATAGAAAAAAAACATGCAAACCTCTTAGAACTAAAGATGGCATGTCTTCAATATCCAAGTTACCCATTTAAATAAAAACACTTTTTTTAAATCTTTGTTTCTTATGATTTTTATGGTGACCCCATCTAGAGTATGATATACACATGACAGTATCAAACACAGATTAAGATTTAATGTAGCTGGAGCACACTAGAAAGCACAAGTTATGTGCTAGAGGAAATCACTACGTGATTTTTAAACAAGCATAAATGAGCTGCATTTTTAAAGAATGCTTTAAGAATAAAAAAAAAACCTATTGAATTACATTATCTTTGACCTAGAACAGGTACAGCATTTGATTTATTAAAAAAAAAAAAAAATTAAAATGACTAAAGTAAATTTTCACAATTTTTAAAAGCATTTAGGAGAAATAATCATTTTAAGACATCATAATCTGTACATGTTCACAGATCCCAAACATCTACAAATTAAACAACTTTGTCCATTTCGTGAATTTTATTTAACATTTTTCAAACTTGTACATTATATGCTACACTCATAAAAAAAAAATGAAGTCATTAGCAATTACATTTTTTATTTTTTGAATCCTTCCAACAGTCTAGCATTAAACCCCACCACTGAAGCTGCTCATATAGCTTGTGAAAAGTTAATGAAATCACTTTCGTGTATGGTTTTCACTGAAATTCACCCCCACCCACAGAATAAGATCAAAGTTCTCAGAAATCATCCTTTCACAAACCAGAGCAAAACACAAGCAGCTACATGCTTTTCTCTATCAACAGAGGGAGGTGGACAGAAGGAGAACGAGGCGAATAAAAAACGGGGAATGGACATGAGAGAAGCGGAAAATAATAAACAAAAAGCAAAGTCCTAAAAATTTGGAATTTTTTATTTTTTGTCTTTTGTACATGGCGGCCTGTATGAAGAGTGGCCTGTGAGGGTCAGCCACATGGTCACATTTATCCATAAAGATCATCATCGTTGTCCTCATTGAAGATGGCGCCTCCGCCGCCACCAGAAGAGCCCTGACTTGGTCCACTTCCTCCTTGGTTACTGGATGGGAATCTTTTATTTAGAAAAATAAAATAAAGGCATTTAGCACCTTGAATCCACTCTGAATGCATGGAAACCAAGTCACAGCCTGACAATCTTATTATCCCATTAATGTACTTAAACCCAAGAGCTCATATTGTCATCTAAGAGCAAACAAAACAAAAAAGCTACCACTAAACATGATTTAAGTTCCCACCTGAAACTGCCAAAGCCTCTGCTTTGTTGCAGGGTCTGTGCAAACATCTCGTATTTGCGTATGTCGTTATCGCTGACGGAGCGGCGGGCAAAGCGCATGGCTTCCTCGAAATGGTCCTTTCTAATCTCAGGCACAGGGTCATCCTCCTCCACCTCCTGAACATACAAAATCAACCAACATGTTAGAAAATCCAGACTACCATGCCCGTTTTAAATGCATCACACCATAGTATTTAGG
Source organism: Sinocyclocheilus anshuiensis (assembly GCF_001515605.1). NCBI lineage: Eukaryota > Metazoa > Chordata > Actinopteri > Cypriniformes > Cyprinidae > Sinocyclocheilus > Sinocyclocheilus anshuiensis. The sequence goes on from NW_015557066.1 coordinate 822,785, forward strand.
ACTGCACTTAAATAGATTTTAATTTGCCCAACTTTGAAAAGGAAGCACTTAAAAGACAATGAAATCTCACCATTGCAGAAGGGTTGGTCTGCCTCTCACGTTCCCGTCTGATTTCATTCTCAATGGACTCACGGATGGCCAGTTTACAGGCTCTCTGACAGATCTCAGTCAAGTCAGCACCTGAAAAGCCATTGGTCATCTTGGCCAAGTAGTCCAGGTCCACATCCTACACAAAAAGGAATACATTAACACCCAATAATTAAAAAAAAAACGATTTGGTAACACTTTACAATAACGTTCATTAGTTAACATGATCTAAGAATGAACATTACTTCTACAGTATTTATTCATCTTAATTTCAACATTTACTAATGGATTATTAAAATCGAAAGTTGTGCTTGTTAACATTAGTTAATGCAATGAGAATTAACACGAACGATCAATGAACGACTGTATTTTCATTAACATTAATAAAGAAATACTGTAATAAATGTATTGTTCATTGTTTGTTCATGTTAGTTAATACATTAACTAACATTAACTAATGGAACCTTATTGTAAAGTGTTACCCACTATTTAAATAAAAACCTGTTTAAAAAGAACACAAAAAAACATCCACAATGACCTTTGAGATTGGAGACTTCCTGAGGTTAGCTTTGAGAATGGCAATGCGAGACTTCTCATCAGGCAGTGGGATGTAGATAAGCTGGTCCAGTCGGCCAGGCCTGAGGATGGCAGGGTCAATGATGTCTGGTCTGTTGGTGGCCCCAATGATGAAGACGTTCTTCTTGCTGGACATACCATCCATTTCTGTGAGAATCTGGTTAATGACTCTGTCAGCAGCGCCGCCACCGTCGCCAACGTTTCCTCCACGAGCCTTAGCAATGGAGTCCAATTCGTCAAAGAAGAGCACACAAGGAGCAGCTTGACGAGCCTGGAGGAGGACAATGACACAGCAGGACAATTTTTAATTGGATCCTTAATTTACATGTTATTATAGATGCCTATAGCCACTGAAAAGCATAAATTGTCTTACTACACATTGAAAATGTTATAAACAGGACCGAGTCAGAAACTCCCTGCTAGAGAATACAAAATGACATACCTTGTCAAAGATCTCCCGGACATTAGCCTCTGATTCTCCAAACCACATAGTAAGCAGTTCTGGGCCCTTGATTGAGATGAAGTTGGCCTGGCACTCATTGGCAATGGCCTTGGCCAGCAGGGTTTTACCACAACCTGGTGGTCCATAGAACAGCACACCCTTGGATGGGGTCATGCCAAACTTAAGGAATTTGTCTGGATGTTCCACTGGGTACTAAAAAGGACAGAAAAAATTGGTAAGGATGTCAAAAGCAGTTTTAAAATGTAGCTGTGTGAACGCTCTGTTGTCAGAAATACAGAACAAGACTTGTGCGCTTAGTACCTGCACCAGCTCCTGCAGCTCTCTCTTGACATCATCAAGGCCACCAATATCCTCCCAGGTGATGTTGGGCACCTCCACAACGGTCTCTCTCAGGGCAGAGGGGTTGCTCTGGCTAAGAGCCCACTGTTAGGTAGAAGATTGTGACAAATCAATGTCTCGAGTTTCTGAATGCAATTTCCCCACATTTAATTGTTCAGATGGTTGAGAGTAACTGAGATAAAGATCCTCACCCTGAAGTCATCCATTGTTACAGCCAGGGAGTTCATAACCTCTGCATCAATGGTCTCATCCTCCAGATCGATGAGGTCCATTTTCTTTCTGATGGCTTGCAGGGCAGCCTCTGAGCAAAGGGCAGCCAGATCAGCACCCACATGGCCATGGGTCTCATTTGCCACCTAAAGGCAAATGGTGGAACAAAATATGAAAATGCATTATTTTGTTGGAATGCATTTAACATTTATAATCCACTTGGCTGAGGGAGTAGTATTAAACGGGCATGACGTTTCTGCCAGTGCCTGATTAAGGAGACCCATTTTAAATGAAAGGGAACCATCACGGAGCACTGAATGTTCTGCCATTCTCTGAAACACACCTGTTCCAGATCAACATCATCTGCAAGCTTCATGTTCTTGGTGTGGATCTGAAGTATCTCAAGTCTTCCAGTCAGAAAGAAGCCCGAACATCAACTGAAAACGTCTCGAGTCAGGTCTCTTTACAGAGCAACACTTGAGCAAAGTGATTTCACCGAATCGCCTGAGAGCTGGGTCAATGCTGTTGGGTCTGTTAGTGGCTGCCATGACGATGACATGAGCCCTTTGCTTCAGTCCGTCCATCAGTGTGAGCAGCTGAGACACAATGCGCCTTTCCACCTCACCATGAGTCTGAAAAGAGATGAGACCATTTAGTGAAATATCCCCCGATTAGACATTCATACACACATACATCTCAGATCAAATATTGCTTTAAAGTAGGGAAATGCAATGTTTCTTTTTAATAACATTTAAAATTGAGCAAGCACTTTGAATTATTAAAATATGAAATTACAATAAAAGGACATTATGGCACATTTTGGTTAAAAACATTCTCATAGTACAAGCTGCTAATAATGTCCAGTATAACATGCAAGTTATTCCACTGGATTCTAGTTAAAGCAGAATATTCAGGATTAAATCAGGTGAGGTGATCACAAGAGCAAGTATTATTCTGAATTAGCCTTTATTTCTATATTTTCATTTTACATTTTTCTAGTTTTAGTAACTTTGTGCTTTGTATTTTTTTTTGTTAGTATATACACACAGTTCATTTTTCACAATTTTTGTACTTTTTATTTCAGTTAGTAGCCAAGGCAGTATTTAAAAAATATTTTATTACAGCTTTATTTTAATTAACAAAAGTGACTAATAGTTTTAGTTAAAAGATGCTGTGCTCTTGTCAGTGTTTTATTGTTGTCTTTCACACTGTGAGAGCAGGAAAAAAAAAGGGGGGGGGGTTAATCAAGAAATTGTAACTGTTTTTAAGTTCTTATAATAATGTCACACAAAAGACTACAAGTGAAATCATTTACTGATGGATAAAAAGAGCATAACACAAGCAGAAATCTTACCTTCTCTCTTTTTGGTGCAATGGCATCGAGTTCATCAATAAAGATGATGGCTGGTGCGTTCTTCTCTGCTTCCTCAAAAGCCTTGCGCAAATTGCTCTCAGATTCACCTGCCAGTTTACTCATGATCTCAGGTCCTGGGATCATCAAACGTTTTTGTCAAGCTCATTTTATCAAGATTTCAAAATGTACTTTTGTAAAATGTTTAAAAAAAAATAAATCAGTAGTCATTAAAGAGAACTAATTTAGGCATATTTATATTCTGTGTTGTCATCCGCACCATTGATGAGGAAGAAGAATGCTCCAGTTTCATTTGCCACAGCACGAGCGATAAGAGTCTTTCCAGTTCCAGGGGGTCCATACAGCAGAATGCCACGGGGAGGCTGAGCAAACAAGAAATGATTGGAACCTCAGACTGCAAACTCATAACACTTTAATGTGTGTAAATCTCAGAGTGCAGATTATTACCTTCACTCCAATAGCCTTGAAGAGAGCTGGGTGTCTCAGAGGTAGCTCCACCATTTCTTTGATTTGGGCGAGCTGTTTCCTTACCCCTCCAATGTCATCATAACCCACCTCATTCAGAGACTCTTCCTCATCCTGCAAACAGGCATGCGGATACAATCAAACACACTTCATGTGCCCTTACCCCATTTAGTCCAATTTAATCCATGACAAAATTTAAAACACTTGTCAATCTACTGACCTCTCTCTTGATGGGTTCCCCCTCACAGTGGATCACGGTGTCTGGGGCCACAATACAGTATGGGCTGGGGTCGGTCTCCACCACTTTGAACTCCACAGCGCGCATGTAAAAAAGGATTTTTTACACGGCACCCCGGTTGGGAAACACTGTTCTAAATAATGCCGCGAGTGGGGCTTGAGGAAGTGACGTCGCCTGCGTCTGCGCGGTGTGACCTGATGCAGCCCCTGAAGTGAGACACAGGAAACAGAAATACTGCAAAATAATAATAATAACGCGACTAAACGAGATGAAATAACGTTATAACATTTCGTTTCGTCTCGTTTTGGTCAACGAAAATGAAGAGACATTTTAGCATAGTTTTTATTTTGTAAACCACATTTAGTCTCGTTTTTATTCGTCAACAATATTGCATTATACATTTAATTATAGTCATCGTCACATGACCAGCATTTACGTTGCGTCTAGTCTTCGTCACATGATAAAGGTTCGTTGACGACGATATTTAGTCATAATTTTCGTTGACGAAAGCAACACTACTCTGAACACAAGCAGAAATCTTACCTTCTCTCTTTTTGGTGCAATGGCATCGAGTTCATCAATAAAGATGATGGCTGGTGCGTTCTTCTCTGCTTCCTCAAAAGCCTTGCGCAAATTGCTCTCAGATTCACCTGCCAGTTTACTCATGATCTCAGGGCCTGGGATCATTAAAAATGTCAAGACTTCAAAATTTGCTTAGCGTTTAAAAATATATATAAGTAGCCATTAAAGAAAACTAATTGAGCCATATTTATATTTTGTGCTGTCATCCGCACCATTGATGAGGAAGAAGAATGCTCCAGTTTCATTTGCCACAGCACGAGCGATGAGAGTCTTTCCAGTTCCAGGGGGTCCATACAGCAGAATGCCACGGGGAGGCTAAACAAACAAGAAATGATTTGAACCTCAGGCTGTAAACTCATAACACTTTAATGTGTGCAAGTCTCAGAGCGTAGATAATTACCTTCACTCCGATAGCCTTGAAGAGAGCTGGGTGTCTCAGAGGCAGCTCCACCATTTCTTTGATTTGGGCGAGCTGTTTCCTTACTCCTCCAATGTCATCATAACCCACCTCATTCAGAGACTCTTCCTCATCCTGCAAACAGGTGTGCGGATACAATCACACACACACACTTCATCTACCCTTCCCAAGCATGGTCCACTTTAAAACCAGACAAAATTTGAAACGTGTCAATCTACTGACCTCTCTCTTGATGGGTTCCCCCTCACAGTGGATCACTGTGTCTGGGGCCACAATACAGTACGGGCTGGGGTCAGTCTCCACCACTTTGAACTCCACAGCGCGCATGCCTCCTCTGACCAGGAAAATATCACCTATGGAAATAAAGCCAAACCAAATTTGTTAATATCAAAGCACTTAAAATTTGTTTTATACACCAACTGCAGTTCATGCTGTCTTACACAAACCACAAACTTTTACTAGGGCTTTCAAACACAGCTGACCAAAATTCACATGCTTGACAGATTTCAAATCAAATCTATCAGGTGACAAATCAGAATTCATGCCAAACATCATGAACTTGAATCCACAGAAGCGCCGAAACGTACAAGGAGAAAAAGACAGTACTGCATATAAAATCAAATTATGTAGACTGTTCAAATGTTTGTTTGGTTTTTGCTTTGAAAAGTCTCTTATGCTCACAAAGGCTGAATTTATTTGATCAATAATACAGTAAAAACAATATTTTAAAATACTACCATTTAAAATAACTTTGATTTTAATACATTTTAAATGTAGTTTACTCCTTTGATAAAGCTGAACTTTCAGCAGCCATTAATAAATGGAAATCTTTTATAACAATGTCTACTGTCACTTGATCAATTTAATGCATCCTTGATGATTAAAAGTTTTCCAAAACCAAAAATAAATAAATAAATAAAAATCACCCAAACTTTTTGCCAGTATTGTAAATACATTGAAAATATATAAAAAGTAAAATCTCACAGTTAACTTAAATTGAACAATAAAAAGAACCTTATTACTTATAATAATTTTTATAGATATATTTACCTTTACGGATTGGCCGGTAAGCCTCCAAGAAGTAAGGCTTAAGATAGACCTCAAACAGGTTGCCAGTGATGCCCTCCACTGTGTCATCGATGGGAAGAACGTGAATGCGCTTTCCATATTTCACATCGGGACATGGCTGAATACTGAAAACCAGAAAGAGGACCAAATAAATGATCCATCCAACATTTATATTCTGAGGTACATTTTAAAATTACTAGTATTATAGTCCTGTCAATCAAAACTCGAAAACTGCTGAATCAATACTCCCAGGATTTTTCAGTCTGCATATGTAATGAAAGCTTAAACAGAAAACAGTCTTACCTGATGACATCACCAAGGCGCACTCTGAGGTTGTTGCGGACCACCCTGTTCATGCGAACCTTTTCGTCAGAGCAGGTGTCATCAGACAGGACGATGCAAACGGTCTCCCTCCTCTTCTTGCCCTTCAACAGCACTGTGTCCCCCCTAAAGAGCTGAAGCTCATCCATCTTTGCCTAAAAGAGCAGAGGAAAAAGTGATGGGCACATACAGTGAATATAGAAAAGAATCACCCTCCTTTCAAATAATCACATTTTGTTGCTTTGCAGCCTGAAATGAAGATGGACAGAGTTTTTGTTTTATCCAGCTGTATTTACGCAGTACTTACACTCAGCTTATAACATCCAAGTGAAAGATAACACCAACATGTCAGACAAAAAAAAACAAAAAAAAAAACAGAATCATTGAGTTGGAAAAAGGATCACCCCCTTGCGTTAGTGCACTGCAGTCTTCAAGTCATTCCACAGATTTCCAATGTGGTTTAAGTCTGGGCTCTGACTTGGCCATGCAAGGACATTCACCCTTTTTCTCCTTCAATCACTGTGTGCTCAGTTTTGCTTTGTGCTTTGGGTCATTGTCATGTTGGAAGGTAAAGCTTCTTCCCATTGACAACTTTCTGGCAGAGGGCAGCAGATTTTCCTCAAGAATTTGACTATTTTGCCCCATCCATTTTTCCTTCTATCCTGGCAAGTGCTCCAGTCCCTGCTGCAGAGTAACACCCCCAGAACAGGATCTTACCATCGCCATGCTTTACTGTAACAATGCTGTTATTTGGATGGTGAGCTGTATTGGATTGGTCAGACATATCGTTCGGTGTCGAGACCAAATAATTCAATTTTAGTCTCATCTGCCTCAGAATCTTCAAGAGCATTTTGGCAAAGCTCAGTTGTGACTGCATGTGGCCTTTCTTGAGAAGTGGCTTTTTTCTTGCAACATTCCCATACAAGCCACATTTGTGGAGAATTTGTGATATTGTTGTCACAAACACCGTGACCACTCTCGGTCATAAATTCCTGCAACTGCTTCAGAGTTGCTGTAGGCCTTTTGGTAGCCTCTCTGACCAGTTTCCTCCTGACTTTTTCATCCAGTTTGGAGTGACGTCCTGATCCAGGGAGGGTCTGTGATGTACCAAATACCTTCCACTTCTTAATAATAGACTTCACTGTGCGTCTAGGCATTGAAAAAAATCTTCTGACTTGTGCCTGTCCACAACTTTATCCCGGAGATCTTTTGACAGTGCCTTAACCCCCATTCATCAAAATGACCACAACCGATCACAGTTGAAAGTCAAATGGCTGTGTGTGCCATTGAGAAGATGATTAGCTACACCTGATTGAGTTTACAAGTGTGTTTTAGGAGGGGGTGATCCTTTTTCCAACTAAGGCCCCATCCACACAGAGACGCGTTCAGCTGTATATGCATAAATTTTGTATCGTATAGGAGTTTCGTCCACACGGATACGGCGTTTTGGGAGAGTGAAACCAATATTTTTTTAAACCGGGTCCCTGAGTGGATAAATCTGAAAACGCCACCTTTGCATTTTCGTGTGGACAACAAATCCGTATATTTTCTGAAACGATGACGTCATCAGCCCACTTCTCGCCCCTAGTCAGACACCGCTACGTCACGTAACAGCAACAAAAACATGAACGATTGTGTTTTTATTAACTAACATTAACACAGATTAATAAATGTAGTCTTCTCCATTTTTAGTGTATCTCTGGCAGAATTACAGCGCCACATACTGGTCTGGCATGTATACTACATCGTTTTGTGTCAGTTTTGTGGTTTCGTGTGGACGCAGATATTTCTCGATAGGAGGGGGAAAAAAAAGATCAGATAGGGAAAGCTCTGGCTTCGTGTGGACGTAGCCTTAGTGATTCTGGTTTACATCGTTTTGTGCCGGTTTTGTGGTTTCGTGTGGACGCAGATATTTCTCGATAGGAGGGGGAAAAAAAAGATCAGATAGGGAAAGCTCTGGCTTCGTGTGGACGTAGCCTTAGTGATTCTGGTTTATTTTTTTTCTGACATGTTGGTGTTATATCTTTCACTTGGATGTAATAAGTTGCACCGAGTAAATACTGCTGGATAAAACAAAAACTGTGTCCGTCTTCATTTCAGGCTGCAAAGCAACAAAATGTGATTTTAAAGGGGGTGATTCTTTTCACTACCCACTGTAAAGACCTCGTACAAGTGAAACAGAAGGATCTATTTTTATACATTTAAAAATTAACTGAAGACTGTACCTGAGAGAGAGAGACAACACTGTTGTCTTCATTGATGGATTCATCAACAATCAACCTATTTGGCCTGTTCTTCTGCTTCAGAATGGCAGTGGAAAGATCGTCATTTTTGGATCTGTGTAGAAAAACAACATTTTATTAAATACATATTTAATACAATACATATTTAATATATTTTAATCAATAATTTGAAGTAATCCAGTGCCCTCCTTGAAAGTTTGCTGAGGCCCCTCAGTGGAACACAAAAGATGTTCAGCAGAATGACAGCCTCCATGACAGTCACCATTCACTTTTATTGCCTACTATTAACAATGTTCAAATTCTCAGGTGGTTACCAGAGACAGATAGTTGCTATTTTATTTCTTTCAGTATCACTTAATTCGAAAGTGAAAGATACGTTACGTTTCATATCAAGTAGTACTTTCAAATAGTAAGAAAATAAACATTACATATTATCCTGTCAGCTCCGAAAAGATTACACAATGGAGTCGATGGATAAGTGTACTTCTGCTCATATGCACGTTTGCCAAGCTCAAGTTACTCTAGACTCTAGAGCTGTCCACAAAACACTGGACTGAAAGCCGTAATGATCCGGCTTTAGGCCAGGGTGCGCTCCTGAGGAAGGCCTTAGTGCAGTTGATCCCGCATGATACAACAATTTAAGCTGTTTATAGGGTTTTTCTGAAAAGACAGTGGACAAAAGAAACTAAGCTAATACGGCAATTAGACAGACGTCAATAGGCTGCAGCCAACAGCGCGTGTGTAAATAAGCTAACAACATTCTCACAGCTAACAGACAACACACGTTATGTCTTTAACGTTACATACTACTGAACTGTACAATTCACTCCCTCACAAAAGTGCGTTTTCGACGTGTACGCAATGTAACCGTATATTGTACAGGTGGATGGATGTATGATTTATTCCTCTCAGAGTGGGTGATGTGAGAGCTAGCAGCAGTTAGCCATCTCCAGTGGCCAATGACACAGCAAATGCTGCTGTGACACGTGAAGCTTAAACCGCCGAAATACAAGTATTTTAGTGCTTGTAAAAGCTCTAGAGTCTGGTATAGTTAGTATCTATCGTTTTTAACGTCACATCTTGTCAGTCGTTTTGGGTTTGATGGCTGAAATATACAGATCACGGGATTCATAATAATCACCTGCTGCTATATACACAAAGCCGGTTTGACGCTTTAGCTCGCTTTGCTGCTTATTATCCACGGTTTCACGATTAGAGGATTAAAGGTGTTTACATTTATGAAGCGGTATGCGGGTCGTTTAAGAGTGTTGTGCGTGTTTATCGGAGCAGCCGCCGGTGATGCCGGTGGGCCGAAAGCCTCAATCATATGCGGAGATGACTCAGTCCGGTTAGCTTACATGCTAAACACAGCTAATCTCGGACTCAGAGGCGCATTAAAACTCCCGCAAAAGTTTTAACGAGTGATGAGAACGTTAGTATATGTAGAGGACGAACTTATATCAACTTACATATGCGCTCGGAAGAGAAACCTGTAGCGTGTAAACTCGCTCTATTCATTGATCACCATTTATAATGCGTTCGTCTTTTAGCTTCATGGCTAATTGGTACTCAACAAAAAAACAACTATGATCGCACTAAATATCACATCACTAAAATTGTACTTACTCTCCACCCGAAGCCATATTGCTTCTCCCGAAAAAATATATAAATAGTTGATGGAAATGAGTAGCTCTCTTGAGTAACCAATTCCAACCTTCACACTAGCTTTTTGCCTCTGCACTAGATTAGCCTGCTAACATCAACTCTGCAGGGAAAAAGTTTCCTCGCCCATTGAACGACGAGCCAATCAAAGCACACGTTGCGATTTCTTGCCCTGACTTATTGGCCAATCGCGGTTCTAACGTGGTAAAGCACAAGTATCATTGGTCCGGGTGGCAGTCACGGTTAATTGTGATTGGTTCATTTTCTGCTGCGTTATGAATTGTCTCTTTTGGATTGGCTCGGGACGGTCTGATCAAACTGTTACTCAGCTGAGCCGAAGTGTCAAAATGCCACCAACAAGTCTATTGGCAAATAGGTAGTGTTGTGGTACTCGAGATCATTTTAAAGGTCTTGGTCTTTTGTACTCGGTCTCAGACTAAAAGTACTCTGGATTTTATTTGAAGACCGGTCAAGACCAACTGCAGGGATTTCACTAAATTGCCAGTGCACTGTCTGAATTATTTGTCAACATCATTAATGTGATGATGTAAAATGCAAATCAACTACTTTAAATGCAATCAATAACTTATGTCTAATTTGATTAATTTTGATACTGCTGTGTCCGGTCAGAATTTAATGGGGAATTGTGTCAAAAATTTCACCAAAATTAACACAAATGGCCAAAAAAAATTCAAGATATGATTGCAAAAAAATATACTTGAGATCTTGTTTTTCATATTACATAAGATTAAGCAATATCACAAGAGCTATTTTCATGAATATGAGCACGATTGCAAAACGTGATATTGATCTTATGCAAACGTTAAACAAACGAAGTATTAAGTGAATTACATTTTAGACACAATTAAATTAATTTATTATTATTATTGGTATTTCAGCAACGAAAATGGTTCCAAAATGCAGCAATCCATAGCAACTGTTGCGTTTCTGAGCAACACACAACGGTGATTCATTACTGAATAAATCAGTTGTTGTTTTTTTTGAAAGAATCGGTTGAATAAATAATTCAATGACTCACACATTAAGTGATTTGCCGCCAACTGGTGGTTTTAGTTTGACATTCATATTCAGTTTATTTTTCCATCATATTTCTATATGCAAAATTATATATTTAAAATATAATAATTCTCAACAATATTTATGCAATTGTAATTGTATCAGTTCAGATGCAACTTCTGTGCAGCCTCTGCAGTGCAAAGATGGATTTTGTTGTTAGTGATTTCATTTGATTGATAACAGCTCTATATAGTGTCTTATTATTTGAATTGTATTTATTGATTAAATTAGATATATTTCAGGCAATAAATGTGGATCTTTCAGTTGAATTTCAGGAGTGCTGTTTGGGTCTTCGTCTTGTTTTGGTCTCAACACACTCTGGTCTTGGTCTCGGTTTAGGTGGTCTTGACTACACTACAAATAGGCCACATTTCCCAACAAGTTAGGTCATCTCAAAAGGACACAAAACACCAAACATATGTATTTGAGAATATGTTGTGTAATAATTTAAATGAGCTGTAATGCAGAACAATGTAGTGAATGCATATATAATATTACTGTCATAATAAAATGTACTTATATGTGACTCTGTGGGTTAAAATAAGAACCAAGTTATATAGCAGTTTTAAGTTAAATAAAATACTTTTTCAGAGCTTATTCATTTCAAATCCTTTTCATTATGAATATTATTTATTTGTCAAGATCATAGATAAAATGGTTTCATGTCCATTCCAAAAACAAGATGCTAATCAGAAAAATTGGCAAGTGTAAGATATACAAAGAATCTGATACCAGCCTGGATGCTTGAGCTCACAAATCATTTGCTCTGACAAGTGGAATGCTACATGGTTACATCTGAAAAGGAAATTAGACAACACAAACTGATTTTCTGTTTGTAGTTCTGCAGTTTAGCTGAATGTAGTAGAGAGCATCCTTTCTGACATATCTCATGTCTTTTTGGCTTGAATATATTCCTCCATTTTCTTCTTCAAGCCACTGAAGTCAAAAGCTGTGTCATCTGGCCATAGCTGCAAATACAGCGGTAGCTTTCTGAAAGCCAAGTCAAAAGATTACTGAACATTCACCATACCAGTTGCATTCTTTTAGATTCCAATGATGTGTGTAAAAGTCATATTATGATATCAGTATATTATCACAAAACTGAACGATATTGACTTGTCTAATAGCTTACATTGACTTGGGTGCATCTTTAGTACTATGGGCTTCTCTCCAGTGTGCTGATGCTTCCTCTCTACGATCAAGCCTCCACAAGACCTCAGTCAGCCATATCTCAGTATTCTTACAACCTATTGAAATTCAATTCCACATGTAAATTTGAGAAGAACAATGCAATGTATCAGACTAACCACAACAAACAAGTCACACAAATTCACTATATTGACAGCATATCAGGTGAATACCTGGTGTCTTCTGTAGACTGAGATTGAGATCTCTCAGGGCTTCCTTTAATTGACCTCCTTCCAGAAAGCAGAGCCCTCTACTAGCTAGTGCTTGCCCTTTTGCTGCTTCCACAGTCACCATTCTTTCAACCATCGCTTCAGTGTTTCCAATAAGTTTTTGTTTCCAGTCTAAAAGTTTGATGAAACCATGTAAGTAGTGGTACATGAACGATAATGAAGACAATGAAGCAAGTCAAATGAAGCACACATCAAATGTGGCCTCACTAAGCTAAAGAGAGGAAAACAGCTTACTTCATCTCTTGAAAGCAGATTATTAATAGATATACCCAATGAAGACCACAGGATAAAAACATTTGTGTATAGATAAATATATCCGTAAGGATCGTAGTACTGGGTGATACTTCACAAACAAAAACAGATATGATTTTGTTAGTGCAACGGTCAGACTGGAAAGAGAGATTACTTACCTTTCTGTTTAATGAACACTTTGACCAGTTGATTAATCGCTCTGAAAGGAAAGAATGAGAACATAAGAAAAAAAAAACATGGTTTGCCAACACAGCAAGATATCGAATGAAACAGGTACTGATATTGTACCTTGTAAAATTAGTAATAGCCTCTTTGGTGTCTTTCAGTTTCCAGTGGGCTTGTGCTTGAAGGAGATGGGCTGCACCAGCCCATAACACAAGATCTACATTTTCAAGCACAACATCAGAATCAGCTGCTTTTAGTTTTTCATCAGCATCAAGCAGCAGTCTCTCAGGGATGAAGTCTAAAGTGCTGGTGATGACCTCCTCACAGACCACAAGAGCATCACAATAACGTTTAGCTTTTAATAAAGCAAATCCTGCTTCAAGGTAGACCACTGGGATTCTGGGAAAAGAATTGCCATCTCCTGTGAGTATCTGGAACACAGACAGGTAATTCTGAATCAGTTATATTATTTTATAAGCACTACTTTTGAATGCGATGCCTGAAAAATTGCGGTCCTTACAAGATCTTTGCCATCTGACTGCAGTGACGCCAACAGATCTAGATAGTACTCAACACCATCTGAAATACTGATTGACACAAAATATATATCTTTTTTTGATTAGCTGTTTAGGTTAGGTTAGGTTTTCTAGATCTGATTGATTCTGATTCTGATTTTCTAAATCTAAAATTCTGATTTGATTCTGTATTCAGATTTGATATATGATTCAAGCATTTGTCCTTGTTGTGGAATCACTTGCCTGCCATTGAACACACACGTGTGAGCCAAAGTGTGCAGAATCAGAGAAGGGGAAGGGACTCTGCTAATGAAGGTCATCTGTACACCACCAAACAGCATAGCTGGAGAGACCAGTGAAGCACTAGATGAACTTTTATCAGACTGCAATTGGACTGCCTGTAAACAAAGCAAGAGAAAAGTATTATTTAACAAACATTTCAAAATGACACTACATAACATGCAGGAAATACATTTATTGGAGAATTCTGAAAGAATGTGAAATATCCTTTACTGTTTGGACTGAAAAAACCCTTCAGTGTCACCTGTGCCATGTTGCTTCTTAAATTTACTTGTTTACATCTACTTTATTGACACTAGAAAGACAGTCATGAGATATGGACCTCTGGCACTTACAAATTATTTGTTTATTGTTTTCAATATAGTAATGAGCTGTTATGTGTTGTGTGAAGTAAGGACAACAATTAACAATTTGTTATCTCTTATATCACAAGTAGTTAAAGAATAGTTCACAAAAATGAAAAATTGCTGAAAATGTACTTACCCTCAGGCCATCTGAACAGATTTTAATTGAGGATTACATCACTTGCTCACCAATGGATTCTCTGCAGTGAATGAGAGTCCAAACAGCTAATAAAAATAGCACAATAATCCACACGACTCCATCAAGTCGACAGTCCATCAATTAATGTCTTTTGAAGTGAAAAAATGCATGTTTGTAAGAAACAAATCCATCAAGTCATTTTAACTTGCTTCAGGCCAAAATACCAGTCCATAATTCATAATAACACTTCATCCATTAAAAAAGTCCATCCCCTGTTGTCCTCTCACATTAAAATCCACCAACATATTTGTTTAGAATGGCTTTGGACTGTTTTCACTTGTGAAAGGTGCTTTTTTTTTGTGCATATTTCTTTCCTGATTCATAAAAGATGACTTGTTCACTGGAGAAAGCAAAATTATGGATAGAGGACTCGGTTTGAAGTAAAAAATATGTTTGAAGTTAAAAATATCTTAATGGTGAATTTGTATAATACAAACATGCAGCCTTTCACTTCACAAGATGTTAACTGATGGACTGGAGTTGTGTGGATTACTGTGATGTTTGATCAGCTGTTTTAACTCATTCTGATGGCACCCATTCACCAGAGAGGTGCAAGTGATGTAATGCTACATTTCTCCAAATCTGTTCCAAAAAAGGGTGAGCAAAAATTTTTTTTTTTCATTTTGGGGTGAACTTTAATGTATGTATGTAAATGCACCTTTCAAACATGCTGTAAAGCACAAGGCACACTGCATAAATAATCAATAATTTGTGTACAGAATAACTTACTGAGTAAAGGAGATGCAAGGCCTCCATTTCTGCCTTTGGATTGCCAAGCTGTCTGAACACCAGAGCACTTTGATAAAGTGCACTATGGCAAGCACAATCCACCTCCACAGACTTCCTATAAAAGTGGAGAGCACAATAGGGCTGACCCTGCAGGGACATAAATAACAGAGCCACTGAGAGTGTCTGGACTTAAGATAGAAAGTGTTTGCTCAAATTCTGACCTACCTAATCTAATGTAACAAACAAACTTAATTCAATTAATCAGATATAAACAGGAACTGTTGATTCAAGATTTTGTCTATTTAGTTCAGGGTTCATTGGATGGGGATTGTAGAACAGAGCTTCTTACCAGCTTAGCAAAACTCTGGCCTGTGAGGGTGTGGATCTGTGCCAAGAGACTTCTGGGACTTGGGAGGCCTTTAGCCTCCTGAAAAGCTTCAAGGGCCTCAGAATATTTTTCCATCTTCATCTGTTCCACCCCTAAACCAGCAAACGCATTTTAGGATTAATGGCAGTTCTAATATTTATTATGTTTTAAATAGCAAAGAAACAAGATCTGTATTGCTTTTTACTTTAATACAATGTTTTTTTCATATAACAACTCTTATATGTAAGATGTACTTCTTGTGACATTAATATATGGACCTACATAATGTAAAAATATTTACATAAAGGTTTGATCACATTGTTTAATGAAATCGTCTACATCTTAGTTCAGATATTCCATACCTTGATACATTACAGTGCAGATGTGCAAGAGATCCTTGAGGTCCTTTGCTGCCATGGCAACCTTTAGTGAGGAGTCTTCTTCCATGCTCAAAGCAAGGTTTCGGGTTTCTGTCTGTAGATTCACAGGTGCTGAATGCTCGCTCTGAGAGGATATGAGAACGACAGCAGTCAAATACAGATTCTTGAAAACAGCAGTATTTACATGAACAATTTAAATCATTCTTGGGTCACTTTACTAGGCAATTTCTTGTTTACATCTGATGTGTTTAACTATAAAATACTGTTACATTACTGTTTGTAAGGATTCAATCCATCTCAAGTGGTCCAATAGAGGTTGCTTTGCCATTTTTAAATACTAATTTTTGGAGTGATTACCTCTGTTTTGTTATGTTAAGTTATTTATTGCAAAACCACGAGTTTAATGGCCCACAACACATTTTGGTTATATGGACATTTATGTAAACCTAAATATCTAATCTCAGGATGGTCCTAACTTTTTTGGGGAAAAACTGTATAAACACTTTGCACATTATTGTTCCTTAGATTTAAATCTTAAATCCAAAAAAAACATTTCAATCCGTAATGGGAAGGTATTGAGTCGGGTGGTACCTATGTAAGTATAGTTGCATTCAGAACATTTCAGGTTTGAAATTTATCTTAATTATTATTTAACAGGGGCAAAAAAGCGCAATTAAAAAGAAAAAAAATTCCCCTCACTTTCGGGTTGACTGGTGGGGACCTAATAGGAGCCTGACATTTTCACAGATACAAGTCCTCTAAGACAGCATTATGCTGTAAAAATACTGAGTTTGAGATTCTGCTTTCACTAGTAGAAATCTGGAGAAAAGCTTACATTATCCATGTGCTTTCAGAAATAAACAGATGTAACATAAACATAACAAGTAATAAAAACTGGTCAGTATTTTACAGTAATTATGTTTATATTTGACACACAATAGCATATGCTTGTAAATGAGGTATAAAACAGTGGTTCTCAACCAGAGAGCCAGGGACCACTAGGGAGCTTCAGCAAACTTCCAAGGGGGACCTAATAATTCTTAAAATTAGTTTTTTTAAAAACTGTAAAAATTAATACCTTGTGATTAGTTTGCATCAGAAGAGTAAGAACTTTCTCTAACTGACACTGCATGAGCCACAGTATCCACTGGATGAGCAGAAGCTTGTGGACATAAGGCACAAAGACTGAGGAGCCAAAAGTCTGTAGAACAGCCTCCCACAACTGAACCGGATCAGAACAGGAAACCTGAGATCCACCAGCCTCTAAAGCTACAGAAAAAAAACAACAAAAAAAACAGAAAGGCAGAGGAAACAGAAAACACATACACAACCACTGCATATATTAATCATTTAAAAAATAAGACATGATGTTATTTACCTCTTAATAAACTATTGGTGAGACTTTCCTCTATTTCACTTGCATTGGAGAAATTCAACGAGAATAAAAACGTATTATATGAAACTGTCATTTCAAGTTCGAGTCGTTCAGTAGCTGCTGGTATTCCTGTGTAAACAGAATATGGTTATATGAGCTTCTAATACCACCTTACTTACAGCCATCAAATCAAAAGTAACACATGAAAATACCTTGAATTTTCTGCAGCAGTTTAAGGCTTTCCGACCAGCATCGCTTCCAAACATGCTGATTTGGTTCAAGGCCTCGTTCATTTTGCTGAAACGGTAATTCGGCACATGAGCATGTCTGCGTAAAGTCTAACATTACTGTAAACGAAAAAATATTAATTTCGCAACAGTACCTTCCAAGTCAAAATTATGTTGTTATTCTCCTCACTCCATCTATCAACTAAACAGGGAATGACAGACATGACAAAAACCGCAAACAGAGGCAGTTAAATGGTACCTAATATTTCATATCATAAAGCCACAGTCCATTCTGATTTCTGATTCAGTACCAAAGCCGCTCTCTCTGTCAGTACCTTCCTCAACTGATTCGAACTTTCCCTCCACTAAGTCTAAACAGATGATTAGCGATACAGCGCCATCTACTGTTTGGGATGTATTAGTGAAAATATGTCCATGGAGACATCATTTAATAATTAATTTATGCATTTAGCAGACGCTTTTATCCAAAGCGACTTGCAGTGCATTCAGGCTATACATTTTTTTTTTTACCAGTATGTGTGTTCCCTGGGAATTGAACCCACGACCTTTTGCGCTGCTAACGCAATGCTCTACCTATATATATATATACCTATATATATATATATATATACCTATTTATTAGGATGGTTTTACCTACTCGTTGTTTAGGTACGTGTAAGATCATAAAATATTATGAGTTTAGCATTTCCTTAAACATTTCCATTTGCCCACCAATTTATTTTATTTATTTGCCTACTTTCATCACGTTTAATTATTTATTTATGTATTTAAACAAGAATACGTGTATTTATGCACACATTTATTTATTTATTTGTGTATTTATTTATTTATTGTTTTTGCAGGTTTCGTCTCCATAGCTGGAGACTCAATTGGGTTACAAAAAATGACGTCAGGAAATGACACCTCTGGCCATTCCGTTGGGTTGTTTGTAAAGTCACAGATACTATACGGACAATACGGCTCAATTTTTCTATCCAGGTTTCATCCTCCATACAAATGAGATATTCTTATAAAAATGTTATTACTCCCATTATAACACTTCTTTTTTCATTAAAGTTTGCCCTAAGAAAACATTAATATGCAAATTAGATGCAATGTATAGATACATTGTATAGAATGGGAATACCAATTTATTTATGGAATAACATATTCCATAAAGTAAAATAGTATATCAAATCTGTTATATCTTTAATAACATAGTTGAGAATCGTCTTTGTACAAAGCTTGGTTAAAAATAGCCTGAAACCTAATAACTTGCCTATTCATGCCTTTTCATGTCTATTTATTATTATTTTTTTAATAACTTAGTCCTGGCGTCCTCTACAAAGGACACCGAATAAAATATGAATAAAATATATGTTTATGTTTTTCTCCATTTGTTTCTTATGCTCCAACCAATGTAATGGCATAAAAAAAAATCAAATGTTTTTTTTTATTTTCATCACAGTCATTCTTGAGACATGGAACAAAACAGGTCCAGCAAGGGTAACTGCTATTAGCTTTAAAATATATATATATTTTCAATTTTAAATGTCATGAGGGATTAATAATAGAATGTATTTAACACAATTGTCACCTTCAATTTAATTTTCTCATTATTATACCAAATCTGTGTTTCTTAATGTCCTCTCACTACATCTAAAACAGTGTGTCCACAGAGAAGGGTTCAATCATTCATATGCAATAAAATGGATACAAATGTTTTTTTAATGATGAAAAAGAGCTTGTTTTATCAAAAAAAGCATAGCTCAGTAGCTTAGTACATATAAGATACATAAATGTAGTTTAATTTGTCTGAGTACAAGGTTTTATTTTTTCAATTTTGCACCCTGCTTTGTCCCACTTCTCAAGAATGACTGATCAGACAACTTTGCAGTGCTGAATAAAGAACCATATTTTGCATATCAAACATGTAATAAATGCAGAAGTCATATTATTTTTCCAGTGTTGCAAGCTACTAACATTACCTACTTAAAAATTGTAAAGTTATGTAAAAATACCAGACAATTTCTTTGTGTACATGTATCATGGGTGTGACAAAATATGAGCACACCTAGTAATACATTAAAAAGAAAATCTCACCAGAGCCTGTGGAACATTCTAGTGATCATCTTTAATTTCAAATGCCATAATTTCATTATTATTATTTTTATTATTAAGAAGAAGACGACGAAGTAATATTAGTGTGTGTGCGCCATGTTTGCATATGTAAATGCTTGATTGTTTATTTATTGAGCATTATTTCTGTGGTCACATACATAATATAGTTATAGTGCATATTATTAAGTAGTGCAAACTATGTTGAATCTAATGCCTTCACTGGTCTGTCCAGTAATAGGGTCATCTGGGTCTATATGACTCCGCAGTGCTTTCTGTCGCAGCATTCATTAATATTCGACGGCGGAGTGGAGCAGCGACCGCAGCGCGAGGCCGTCATACACTTGGGAGCCGTTCGCCAAAATGGTACGATATTTCACCGTGTCAGTTCACCAGGCTGCATTAAAATGGACTGAAGCGCTATATTAAAACGTTTTAGTAAATGTAGGACGCATTTCTTCAGTCAGTTATGTATCTGAGCTTATTCTGATGTCAGTGACGTAATGACAGCCTGCTTTGAAGATTCTCGCATTTGTGTCAACCTTGAACTTGAATCATATACGCTGAACATTTCATTGATGTCTTTATTTTAAAATGGCCAGGAAAGAGAATGACGCATTCAAATCAAAGATACGTCTTTTTATTCGATGGGAGCTCAAAATGGATAAGTCACGATTTCAGTAAGTTCGTCATGTAACAGACACACTACGTGTAAATGTAAAGCACAACCGCATGCGGCTCGATCTTTGTTTTTAAGTGAAAGTAAGCCGTGTTATTTTAGGGTTATGGCCCTGCACGGTGCACTGTGGAATAACGTTACCCCGTTATAAATAGCGCGTTTACGCCCACTGTTCTTTTCTATGCGCGTATTTAAGTTTCATGTGCGGAGAGCGAGCGAGCGAGCCACGAATATAGAGGGTTGCTGGATGCAAATAGGGTTATTATAGTGACGGGGCCGCTGTGTTATTGTTTTTGAGGGGGAAACAACCCACCTCTCATCAGCCTAAACAAGCTTGTCATTGGCGGAGTGTATCTATGCTGAGGAGACTGCAGCGCACAGCGGCTCCCCAGAAACCGCGCACTCATGCTACACACCGCACTTCAGCGCTCTCTCAATTCAAAAGCGTTAATGAAATCAGCATTTACTGTTTGAAAGCATAATACACGGAAAAATGCAAGTAAAATGTTTTAACGCATAAGAAGATGAGCTTACTTGACCATATACAGTAAAAACAGATATTTTGAATATATTAGCCTGTATTTTTAAATAAAATAGAAACCTGTAAAACGTATGAAATGCCTTTTAATTTACGGGAGAAGACACATATCCAGAATTCCCTGCTTGAACCATCACATTTGTTTGGATTGTATCTAACTTGAAATGTTATTATTGTAATATTTTAAATTAAAATATATTTAATCTTTATTTCTTTCATTAATACTTATTTAATGTTTACGGCATTATCATGTGTCAATAGGTTTTGTGTTTCTGTGCTGTCTTTGTTATTATTGGCCATAGGTTATTATGTGGCCCTTCATTGCACAACCTGTGGTATTATCACATTTTACAGTAAAAATGTTTTTAATAGCTCAAATAGATTGGTGTTAACATTATATAATATAATGACATATACAGTTCCAGTGTACATATACAGTCACCAAAATGGCAATTCTTGTGTTATCCTCTTTTTCTTGTACATTAAAGTTTTTTTCTGTAAATGTAATTAAAACAATTTTTATTTAGCTTGTATTGAGGAATTAAATGCATGAGCTTAGTTAGACTGTCACTTTTTGTAGGTTCCCATCCTTTAAACCATGAGCCCGAGGCATTCATTTGTTTTTACATCACATTTGTCCCCCACACACAAACAACTCTATCATATTTACTCCACAATCAACACTTGACAAACTTGTCTTTGTCCCTCAGGTGAACTTCACGGTAGACCAGATTCGGGAAATCATGGACAAAAAGTCCAACATCAGGAACATGTCTGTGATCGCCCATGTGGACCATGGCAAATCTACTCTCACTGATTCCTTGGTGTGCAAGGCTGGTATTATTGCTTCTGCACGTGCAGGAGAGACCAGATTTACTGACACCAGAAAAGATGAACAGGAGAGATGTATCACCATAAAGTCAACGTAGGTATTCGTGTTGAAAAAGTTTACATTTATTTAAACGTCTCAAATTAGCAATTACTCCAGTGTTCAGTATCACAAGATTCTTCAGAAATCATTCTAATATGCTGATTTGCTGTTGAAGGAACACTTTTTATTATTATCAATGTTGTGCTGCTTAATATTTTTGTAGAAATACATTTTCCAGGATTCTTTGATGTATAGAATTGTAATTATTGTAATTTGTCCTTGCAAAGTATTAATTTCTTTCAACACACATTAGTGGACTGTTGATATAAAACCTTGTAGTTTTTGAGATATGGCTCTTTCATCAACTAGCTCGAGTGTCTATTTATCGAGGAAATACCACAATGACATTTTTTACAAACATTGAAACCCTCTACATATGTTTCCCTCACAGGGCCATCTCTCTATATTATGAGCTTGGTGAGAATGACTCAGCCTTCATTAAGCAGTGCAAGGATGGTTTTGGCTTCCTCATCAACCTGATCGACTCACCGGGACATGTTGACTTCTCTTCTGAGGTGACAGCAGCTCTAAGAGTTACAGATGGTGCCCTTGTTGTGGTAGACTGTGTATCAGGTAAGGCAAATTCATTTTAGGATATCAAGTTCACACTTCTTTTCTCTAATGAAGGCAGTCCTCTAAAATGCAATAAGAACATTCAACCACACTAATGGTTTAATCGTATAACCTTATAGTAAGATTTCGATGTCTGACCAAAAAGTGAGTTTAAAAAGGCAAAATTTGAATTGTTCCACAGGTGTATGTGTGCAGACTGAAACCGTCTTGAGACAAGCCATTGCAGAGCGCATCAAGCCTGTCTTGATGATGAACAAGATGGATCGTGCCCTCCTTGAGTTGCAGCTGAAACCCGATGAGCTTTTCCAAACCTTCCAGAGGATTGTGGAGAATGTTAACGTCATCATCTCAACCTACGGTGAAGGAGAGCATGGACCAATGGGAAACATTATGGTAACAGATCAGTAGCAGTTGAGACAGAAAAGTCAACTTTATGAGTAAAATAAATGCTTTTATTTATCTGTTTCTTATTGATTTGGGGGGTACCTTAGGTGGATCCTGTGATTGGGACTGTTGGATTTGGATCAGGTCTCCATGGCTGGGCTTTTACTCTGAAGCAGTTTGCTGAGATGTATGTGGCCAAGTTTGCTGCCAAAGGAGATAAGAAAAAAGCAGACCTTCCTCCAGCAGAACGGGCTAAGAAAGTGGAGGAGATGATGAAAAAGCTTTGGGGAGAAAAGTAAGTGTCTAAGCTGCCCATGTGATTTCCAGTATAAATTGTGTGTATATACAAAATACTCTTTATCTCAAAGCCATCTTTTTTAGGTACTTTGATCCCTCTTGTGGAAAATTCAGCAAATCGGCAGCCAATGCAGATGGCAAGAAGCTTCCTCGTACTTTCTGCCAGCTTGTCTTGGATCCAATCTTTAAGGTTTGCGTTTAAATCAGTTCTTCTTATCACTCGAGTCTTGCTACTGTGACTCATTTACAGTTCATCTCTTATTTGAACTCCTTACACAGGTTTTTGATGCCATTATGAATTTCAAAAAAGAAGAGACCCAGAAACTGATTGAGAAACTTGAAGTTAAGCTTGATGCAGAAGACAAAGAAAAAGAAGGAAAACCTCTACTTAAGGTACAACTAAAGAACTAAACTTCTGAGAATCTGCACCCTAATTATACCGTTGCTGTTGACACACGGTTGTTTCGATGCTTCCAGGCTGTGATGCGCCGCTGGTTGCCTGCAGGTGACGCTTTGCTCCAGATGATCACCATCCATCTTCCTTCTCCTGTCACTGCCCAAAAGTACCGCTGTGAACTGCTTTACGAGGGTCCTGGAGATGATGAGGCCGCCATGGGTGAGTGTTAACATTGCGAGGTGTTTGACACGTCAGGGAGATCTGTTTTTGCCAGCTTTTTCACATTCCACCTTTGACTTTTCAGGTATAAAGAACTGTGATCCTAAAGCCCCTCTCATGATGTACATCTCCAAGATGGTGCCAACCACCGACAAGGGTAGATTCTATGCCTTTGGTCGTGTCTTCTCTGGTGTTGTTTGTACAGGGCAGAAGGTGCGCATCATGGGCCCAAACTTCACACCAGGAAAAAAGGAGGACTTGTACATAAAGCCAATCCAAAGGTTTGCTGCGGTCAATTACATATACAATACAAGTCATTCTCAATTGATGATTTGATGATCATTACCCTTATTAACGTTAGGATCACACTATGTCCTCCTCAGAACTATCTTGATGATGGGTCGCTACGTAGAGCCCATTGAAGATGTGCCATGCGGGAACATTGTTGGTTTGGTTGGGGTTGATCAGTTCCTAGTTAAGACTGGCACTATTACCACTTTTGAAAATGCTCACAACATGCGTATTATGAAGTTCAGTGTTAGTCCTGTGGTGAGAGTTGCTGTGGAGGCCAAGAACCCAGCTGATTTGCCAAAGTTGGTAGAGGGCCTTAAACGCCTGGCCAAGTCTGATCCTATGGTTCAGGTGAATATCTTAGCAGGGTAATAAGATGGTGAAAACAAAATTCAGTCTTTCCAATAACAAACACAAGTTTCTTCTGCTAGTGTATCATTGAAGAGTCTGGTGAGCACATTGTGGCAGGTGCTGGAGAGCTTCATCTGGAGATTTGCCTAAAAGACCTTGAGGAAGATCATGCCTGCATCCCTCTGAAGGTAGCGCTTGGATGACAATACTGATGAGTTTACAGATATTTTTTACTTCATTCCTTTCCATTAAGAGCTTGAGGCCATTTTTTTTGTAGAAATCAGACCCAGTTGTGTCATATCGTGAAACCGTCAGTGAAGAATCAGACCAGGTTTGCTTGTCCAAGTCTCCCAACAAGCACAATCGTCTGTACATGAAAGCTCGGCCCCTCCCAGATGGCCTAGCCGAGGACATCGATAAGGGTGATGTGACCGCTCGACAGGAGCTCAAACAGAGAGCTCGCTACCTGGCTGAGAAATACGAATGGGAGGTCGCTGAGGCCCGTAAGATTTGGTGCTTTGGACCAGATGGCACAGGGCCCAACATCCTTGTGGATATCACAAAGGGCGTTCAGTATCTGAATGAGATAAAGGACAGCGTAGTGGCCGGTTTCCAGTGGGCAACCAAAGAAGTGAGTAAAGACAGGTTATGTATTTTAATTTATGCTTAGTCATTTCTACACAGTAATGAGATACTATTTTGTGTTCCTTTACCAGGGTGCACTCTGTGAAGAGAACATGCGGGCAGTACGATTTGACATTCATGACGTCACTCTTCACGCTGATGCCATTCATAGAGGTGGCGGTCAGATTATTCCCACAGCCCGCAGAGTTCTGTATGCATCTGTGCTCACTGCACAGCTAAGACTCATGGAGCCCATTTACCTGGTCGAGATTCAGGTACAGATGGTGGTTTTCTAGAACAGAAAAACAAGAGAGCAACCTTGATGTTAATACATTTCCTTTTCTCCTCCAGTGCCCAGAGCAGGTGGTTGGTGGCATCTATGGTGTGCTGAACAGAAAAAGAGGCCATGTGTTTGAGGAGTCCCAAGTGGCTGGTACACCTATATTTGTTGTGAAGGCATACCTACCTGTAAATGAATCATTTGGTAAGTTAATAATCCACACTGATGGCAGCTTAAGTTAAGTTTGTTCAAAATGACAGCAATAGGCATTTATACCATTTTTATAGTGATAATGCATAAATACATTTGTTATTGCAGTTAAACAAATTTTGGTCCCACTTTATATTAAGTGGCCTTAACTACTATGTACTTACATCAACAAATAAGTAGAGTGTACTTATTGTGTTCATATTGTATTGCAAAACACTGTCACTGCTATTGAGGTGGGATACGGGTGGTTAGGGACAGGTTTGGTGATCTGGTTAGGTTTAAGGGTGGGTTATGGTGTAAGGCAGGGTTCCTCAAATCTTGCCGTGGAGGGCCAATGCGCTGCAGAGTTTAGCTCCAACCCTGATCAAACTCACCTACCTGTGATTTTCTAATGATCCTGAAGACATTGATTAGCATGCTCAGGTGTGTTTGATTTGGGTTAGAGCTAAACTCTGCAGGAAAGTGTATCTCGTGGGCCAGATTTGAGGATCCCTGGTGTAAGGGATGAATCAACAGTGCAATTACAGAAATCAATTACAGATGTAATTACATGCAGGTATTTTTAAAAATACAAGTACAATGTAAAAACATGCATGTACACAATAAGTGCATTGTACCAAATGATGAATTTAAATGCAAGTACATAGTAGTTAAGGCCACTTTAATATAAAGTGGGACCCAAATTTTTTAGCGTTCCCAAATGTTATAAGTTTCTATGTTAATATATTGTGGATGTTAATTAAAAAATAAAAGTCCTCTGTTTCTTTGGTGCCTATAATTTGCTTGTATTTGTTTCTGTACAGGCTTCACAGCAGACCTGAGGTCTAACACAGGTGGACAGGCCTTCCCTCAGTGTGTGTTTGACCACTGGCAGATTTTGCCAGGTGATCCATATGATGTAAACAGCAAACCTAGCCAAATTGTGGCTGAGACCCGTAAACGCAAAGGTCTGAAGGAGGGCATCCCAGCACTGGACAACTTCCTGGACAAGCTATAAATTTCTCTGGATTGTACATGGTGATTGAAGCCATTAAACTTACAATGTTAACTTGATGACTGTATTCAAGTGTATTGCGTAATGTTTACACAGAAAATCAATAGAGCTTAATTTAAATATTCAAATCTGCACAATTTGGCAGAAACTAAAATCTGAGCACGTTAAACCTGTCTAGATGCGTCCATACATAAAGCCAATACAACACAGCTATCTGGACTTAATTCAACTTCCAAATGAATATGAAATAATGCTTGAATCACTGTGTATTGGTTTACATGTCTTAGGATGTATATTTATTTTAAATTGTGTCCTCCTTTTGGCACAGAATTCAAGATTCTCAACAACATTACCGGTGCCATTATCAATGGAGAGCTATGTCAATTAAAAACATCAGCCCTGACTGGGAGGCTCAATAAAAGCACTATCAACATTTACAGCACATCTTTGTTTGGTTTTTTACATTTATAATATAAGCATGTTCAACTCAAAAATAGTACACGTAACAAGGGGGAACTTATAAAAGAAATAAACAGCCTGTTACATGCCTTCAAACTTAGTCAAATTGACAGTATGTTGTATTGCTCATAATCCAGTAAGCAGGGCCATCCTTAGCTGATGCTGGGTCCTGTGCGAGGTAGGGAGCGTGGGGGGGAGGTACCCCCCTCAGTCCGTTCGCCGCGGGGCCCCCTCAAGCATGGGGCCCAGTGCAACTGCACCAGTTGCACCGCCCTAAGGACGGCCCTGCCAGTAAGATATTTGAGATTAATTCAAACCGCAACTCATATCTATTAAGTAAATAACCATTTTACAATTAAAGCAGATTTCTGAAAGACAAAAGATCCCCATCCTATATAAAAACTTGCATAATCCTAAAAAAAAAACCAAAAAAAAAAAACAATGCAGTTTTATTTTTATTACACCTGCAGGCTGTTAACTTCCCAAAAAACATGAAATTAGACAGATTACTCCTTGTTTTAACAACGGTCATATTAATTTCTGAGGTGAATGGTAAGATGTGCTCAGATAGCAAAAAAAACTTTCATATAAAATTACAGATTGAAAATAAGTTTACCACATCAGCAAAAGGGAATCTGATGGCTCTTGAGCAAATAACCACAAACAAATAAAAAAAAAAAGATCTGCTTAGGCGTTCTGCCTTGATATCAGACATGAAGTGAACAAATAAACATTTTACAATATACAATGTATGTTTTTTTTTATTGCTGCAATTGAAGTCTTGTAACAAAAAATAATTGCACTGCTGATATCGAAGAGACAACAAACTGAGCTGCCGCTGAAAACCTGCTTCCGTTCAACTGCAGAAATGCCAATGCAAAACATACAATTTAGATGAGTGTCATTATTAGACTCGTCTGAGCTTTCCAGTCCACTCATTTATGCCGTTTGTCACACTCTGCTCCTCCAATCAAATAGCTAATGGATGAGAGTCATTGCGTATTTGGCAGTTTCCTCAATACAACGGGAAAACAGCTTGATTCAGGTTTGCTTTTTAGAACAGCATTGTTGCGGTCTCAGCCACAACATTTAGAGATCTTCATAGCAGTCCTTCTGGGTCCTTGTCAAAACACGATTCTTGAGGTCCATAGTTAAATGTAGAAAATAACTGTTTTAGTGACTGGCCAATAAAGATGCGCCAGGATTCAGTCTAGTGAGATAATGTCTGATAGGCCTGAAGATCCTCCCGTAATGACACCCGTCTCATGACTCGAGCTGCTGCTATGGGTTGCCGTCTCATACGGAGCTGATGAGGAAACCAGGCTGGTGCTAGCACTCTGAAGGCTGTTGGAAAGGTTGTCTAAAAATATGGGGCCTCTGTAATGCTGCTGAAGAAACAAAGAAAACTAGTGGTAAACAGCTGTGCAAACTATTAAAATACATAAAGTACATGCAGTCTCAATATTTCTTTGTAAGAATATACCTGTGGATCCCCTTGAATCAGAGAAAATAAATCAAGACCTTTGGGAAAGATGCGTGTTGTAGGACAAACATTAGTTTTCATGTTAAATCTTGATCATGAAGGAAAGCATACTTGATTGGATGGCAGACTAGATAAGTACATACTTTGCATATCTGTGGGAATAGTGGATAAGGTAGAATGGTGGAATGGAACGGAGTAGTCCGCTATTGAGGAGGTCAGGTATGAGGTGTCTAGCGCTTGGACATCTGGCACCCGAACAGTTGATGGCTGGTAAGTCAGGACCCTAAAAGAGGAAACAGAAAAATATGAAAACCAATACATTATAGAGACATCATAGAGAAATAGAGGTTCCACCGCACTCAATGTTTTGAAGGTTGTTTTTTTTTAAAAAATCATTCTAGATCATTTTATCTACTGTATCTATAGTAGCAATACTAACACTTACATATTTTCATTTCTGAATTTCCACGCCTTTTCCCAATTATTGCTATAAAATTAATAATAATAATAGATAATTCAAGCTAATAAAACATTTTGCAACAAAATTGAGTGCCACATTATATTCATTTTTTTTTTACCCGTTTAGCGTTCCACTGTACCGCCTGTGGTACACTGCGTTTTTTTGAGGGTTAACTTTGACATACAACTCAAAAAAAAAAAAAAAAAAAACCAAAACAGGTTGGAAAGCTGAGATTCTTGTGATTCGAATGATGCAAACCATTTTAAGATGCAATCAACACAGCAGTGTCTTTGTCAGACCACCAACAAGGCTTCATGCTGTGATCACACCGGGGGAAATTCACTTACTACAGCAGCTCCAGATCCACAAAAAAACAAGAAAAAATAAAAAAATAAATATGGAACAGATAATACAGTGCAGGTATACTGTAATAGTGCTACATATTGTTGTTGTTGCAATTAAAGAGTCTGACTGCTGTTGGAAGGAAGGACCTGCGGTGGCGCTCCCTCTTGCACTGTGGGTGCACCAGTCGTTGCTGAAAGAACTGGTCAAGGACCCCACAGTCTCATGCAGGTGGTGAGAGATGTTATCCATAATGGAGCTCAGCTTAGCTAACACCCTCCTCTCCCCCACTTCCTCAATGGTGTCCAGAGGACATTCCAGGATAGAGCTGGCACTCTTTACCCATTTATTAAGTCTTATTCTATCCCTCTCAGTGCTTCCAGCTTCCCAACAGACTACCACATAAAAGATCGCAGAAGCCACCACAGTTTTATAGAAAGATTTCAACAGTAAACTGCACATACCAAATGACCTCAGTCTCCTCAGCAATTGAAGATGACTTTGGCCCTTCTTGTGCAGAACCTCAGTTTTGTTGGACCAGTCCAGTTTATTGTTGAGGTGAACATCCAGGTATTTGTATGTTGCCACCATCTCAATGTCCAAACCCTGGCTGTTCACCGGTATAATCTGTGATGTCTTCCTGCAAAAAACGATCACCATCTCCTTTGTCTTGCTGGCATTAATGTAAAGATGGTTTAATGCACACCAGTTCACAAAATCAGAGATGACCTGCCGATGTTTCCGATCATTCCCTTCTGATACACATCCAACGATGGCAGTATCATCAGAGAACTTCTGCAGGTGACAGCTGCTGGTGTTGTATCTGAAATCTGATGTATACAGGGTAAAAAGAAAAGGAGCGAGCACTGTGCCCTGTGGGGCCCCTGTACTGCAAACCAACACATCAGACACACAGTTCTGTAGCCTCACATACTGTGGTCTGTCAGTGAGCTTATTGATGATCCATGCAGCCAAGTGACAAGTGACGGCTGTATTGTGTTGAAAGTGCTGGAGCTTTTTCAGCTAATAGCTCCCAGCTAGTTATCTGCAGGCATCTGTTTACAAAAAATGTAGGTGGAATGTTTTTTTCCCTTTTTCAGTGTGTTCAAAGTTCTATTACTCAGTACCAGTAAGACTTACAGTGATACTGAGGTTTGTTCCGTTTAGGAACAAACCTCAGAGTGTCAACTTTCAAAAGAGGCCAAAACCATGCATATACTCCAAATGGTTCAAGAACAGCATGCAATTTACTTTGGGTATGCCTTTTTAGGCATTTTAGGGAAATTTTACAGGAATGTTAAGGGGTTAAAAGCTTTTAGCAATCTGACTACGACTTTTTCAGGTCTGGAGATTACATTTTTAGAATTCCCTGATATCTCAGGGTTTCCCATCACCATGGGTAATTTGATTATTGTAAAGTTCAGGGTTCATTCAAAATATGGTCACGAAAGGGCAAGGCTTAAAGAAGAGGTACACAGAAATGTCTGGTTTGATTTCTAGTGAATCAATAAAAGACAAACCCTTTGTTGTGCATCTCCTCAGCCTTTGACATGTAGACACAGCGCTTTTTCAGAGGAGGATCACTGTCCTCTTCATCATCAGATGAGCTCTCTAGCGTGAGGTCGATTACGTCTCCTTTTTTTGTGCTGCTGGTTTCTGGGGGTAGCACCACTGCACTTTGCCGCACTGGGACAGCGCCTGAGAGGTCATGAATCACTTTAAAAATGCATCAAACATGGTAATCATATATATAATTAGTTAAAACCTATCACACACAAAGAGTGCTCACACATTTTAAAAGGTTAATGAACCTTACAATCAATTTTTGGGATACATGGAGATGACACTTTCAACGTCTCCTTCTTTGGTCTCATTGGACACCAAGTCCCATCTTCCTGAAACTTGATTTCATCAACATCTGTGCAGTCATTAAGTATTTCCATGAAGAGCCTGACAAGTAGAGAGTGCCTAGTTTACTTAATGGAAATTACTCTCAATAAACGCAAAACAATTCAATGATTTACTGTGGTTAAAGAGGCTGAGTGTTTCTCACCACTTCAGTTATAGTGAAAGTAATCTCACCCATCTATAATCAGACTCTCATATGTGGCTTTTTTGTCACAGACAGGACAGATCCAGGTGGGCTTCTTCTCATTCATTTGCAGGTATAGAGCAGCATCAAAGCACTGCAGATGAGAACAGGTGACAGCTCGGCAGGGTACCGTAAGACGCATCTTGCCAAGCTATATGAAGAGAGGATTTTTTTTGGTCACACACTATTCTTTTTTTTTTTTTTTTTACCGTACAACATCAGCGCACAAAACAAACACTAAAAACTGTTATTTAAAGTGACGTTCATGAGTCAGCTAAGATCTCATGAAGGCAGCAACTTACTGGACACATGAGTGAGACTCGTAAACTAGTTGTGGCAATTTCACTGTCAGGGTCTGCCGTGAGTTTTTCTTTAACTGTTACAATAGTGAAAAGAGGGTGGATTTAGTAAATTATTTCAATAATTCAGTCAATTAATTCAATATGAGAATGGAAAAGCAGAATTCATTATAAAGATAGACAATAACAACAAATAAAATAAGACCAGAGAACTGTCAAGTGTGATCGATCGTATTCATATTTACAATTAAGACCCTGTTCACACCTGGTATTAAGATGTGTTTTCGTCGATCCGATCAGAAGTGGACAGCGCTAAATACAGGTGTGAACGGGGTCTAAAAGTTTTGAGCTTGTCCACTTTCAACCACTTCCAGAGGTAGTGGAAAACGCACGAGTAAGAGTAGATGCTCATGTGGTCGAATGCGTTCGAACAGCTGCTAAAGACCGCCTACTCTCCGCTGACTGAGCTAATTCTTAAACATTACCATGCTCATTTCCTATCCATTAACCAACAAAATTAGAATGTTAAATTAGATTTATATTAAATTACAATGGATAAGTATATATGACCCATTAAAATTAAAAGTTTTTCAATTCAGTGGTTTAGATTAGCATGCGCATAAGCAACAGGAGAAAACTGAGAAAAACAGAATAAAATGACATATGATAGGAATATAATGAATAGGCCTACATAAAATATGTTTCAGTTAAATGATTATCATAAATTATCATAATTATCAAAAAGTTTTGTTTCATTTTTATAGTACCACAAGTTTAAGTAAACAGAGACGGATCCTGTTTGCTTTATTTTACGAAAGCATAGTTTTGTTCTTATTGTGAATATTTTCGTTTTTTCTGCTGTGATAAGGACAACATCCGTACAATATCCTCTTGCATGTACACAACATCATTTATAGCATTGCTAGATGTTTATAGGCCTATGTTGTTTATAACAAATACCATTATAATTTGTGTTTTATTTTATAATCGTATATATAATTTTGTACTATAATTTTATAGCTACTTATATTTTCTGATTTTTATCTTATTCTGTTCTGAATACCGGTAAAATTTAAAGGATTTGCTGACAACTTATGGGTAATGTTTGTTTTTTTTCTCTCAGCGCAATTTTGACTGATATGTGTAGCAACATTTTTTATCCACGCAGTAAACATTTCAAAAATAGTTTTTTTTGGGGCCTGGGGGTATGGGGGAAACCCCACAGCATTCAGTTCATATGTAAATTGCGTGAGCTTATTTCACAATATTAGATCAAAAGATCAGAAAAAGCCCACATACACTGGGCCATAGACTCCCCTCAAAAGAAATCAGGACAGAAGTGGTTGAAAGTAGATTAATGAGTCTCCCTCGTCTACTTGTGATCAGGGCCCGTATTTATCAAGTCTCTGAGAACTACTCTCAAGAACGCTGCTAAGAATTGACTTAAGTGTAAAAAAATTCTTGGCTCAAAGCTGCGCTTAAAAGTTAGTTATCAAGCATCTCAGTTGTAATTTAAGTGAAGTGTAGGACTAAATCTTAAGTGAGTTGATTCACAACACTTTGCTGTGACACAAACGGGATTTTGGATGACGAAATACGCATGGACCAATCACTGAATAGATTTCCTTATTTAAGAATATTCTCAGATAAATTCACATTGAATGGTTAAATCATAGGAGTTTACATTCAACACACATTTGACAATAAAGAATTTTCAAGAGAATACATTATGGTAAGGAAACGAATCGTCATCACAACCTTCAATTTAGGGTTGTGCCGGTAGACGATACTATCGTGTATCGACGATAGTCAGAGATATCGCCTGTTGCTGATTTCTTTGACGACAGCAAGACGATTATTATTATCCGTCGAAAATATAGGCGCCTATCTTTAGTGATGCAACGCAGAGAGCCACTTCAGAAACTTGCCGCGGCACGGATGGCAAGTAGCCGGGATCAGCTCCGGTGTGTCGGAGTCGTAATGCGCCGCAGACGTGTGCAGTGAAAATAAGGGGTAAGATATTTATTCATGATACAGTGTAGGTAGCTTCACTGATTATAACGGGAGTGTTTTTAAAGAGCATATAATACTCGCGCTAGACTGAAGTCAGTTATGATGTTCTTTGGTAATGTAAATATTCTTTGCTCATTTCTGTTTGAATAACTGAGGAAAAGAAATGTAACCGTTTTATTAACTGCTCATCGTCAAACATTTCAAGAACATTCTTCCTC
This sequence comes from Sinocyclocheilus anshuiensis, assembly GCF_001515605.1. Taxonomy (NCBI): domain Eukaryota; kingdom Metazoa; phylum Chordata; class Actinopteri; order Cypriniformes; family Cyprinidae; genus Sinocyclocheilus; species Sinocyclocheilus anshuiensis. Next base: position 856,429 of record NW_015557066.1, read on the forward strand.
TCCTGAAAGATTCGCCGCACGTCTCTGTCTCCTCAGCGCCATCACAAGCCCCTACTGGCAACTCCTAACCACTTGAGAGACCTCTCCAGCGGTCTTAAATAACTGGGAGAGTAAGGGTGATTCTTAGCTTTAAGAAATTTGATAACTCGCTTTTATACTTAAGTTTGAAAGTAGGAGTAAATGTAATGAATTCTCAGCACTTAAGACTAAAATGGCACTTTGAGAAGCTTGATAAATACGGGCCCAGATCATCCAAAACGCATCTTAATACCAGTGTCAACAGTAAATTAGAATTCATGGGTATTTTTTTCCCCCTCTTTTCTCAAAGAGGGAAATGTTGCCTTACTTAACGCTCTGGAATGGTCAGGGTTTCTGATCCCCTTCATTCTTAATCTTTGTAGTAACAGTGGGGAGGTCAGCTGCCGTACCAAGTAAACTGACATGGAGTATGTCTGCAGAAAACAAGAGAATACATACAAATGCTTAGCATGCAGAAAAAGCTGAAGCAGTGTTGAAATCTGAATTAAGTAACAGGTCTAATGGCACTTCACATACCTTCCCTATTTCAGGTGCCCACGTCACTACTATCTGATTAGGTACAGCGGACGACAGCCTGACCAGCGACGTGATGTTCAGTGGTCTGCCGGGTCTTTTTTGCTCCACACCATTCTTAGGAGGCGGTGCATAGCCCTGTGCGATAACCATATCAGTTCAGCAATTATATACGTACTTATGCACAAAGGTTTGGGGTCAGTAAAGTGTTTTTGTTTTTAAGAAACAAATTATTTATATATTTATTCAGCATTAAACTGATCAAAAGTGACAGTAAAACTTTTACAGTGTTACACAAAAAATGTCTATTTCAAATAAATGCAGTTCTTCTCTAGGTTGTAATATCTCAAAAAGGTTTTCACTATGCAGTGTCACCCCTTTTAAAAACCTGTGCTACAGCACATAAAATATAGTTTGAACAAATGTTCAAATTTTGACAATATTACTGTCATCTTTCAAGTCATCTGCTATAAGCAATGTTCCTGTTCAATTTACAAATTATGCATTACATCAGTAATCTCTGTTTGTTGGGGGGAGGACTATGATAATTTTATGCAATAAAAGTTTTTATTTGTTGAATAGATCTCAGATACCTTATTAAAGGATTCAGTTTGCATCAATTTTTAAATACTGACTATGTACACATCCAGTTGTTCTGAGATCATGTTAAGTTAGACAGTTCAACATTTAAAATGAACATCCCACAAGAAACACTGATCAGTGTATGGCCCCTAAATAAGCCTAATTACTTAGCAATATGTTGTTCTAACAAGTCATATATATTTATTAAGAACTAAAAACATTAAATGTGGGCTTAATGAAGGTTTATTGTGAGAGGATTACATACAGGGAGGGGAAAGAGCTTCCCATTGACTTTGATGCAGAGGCTGTTTGGAAAATTGTCCTCTTGTGGACAGCTGGTCTCTGCTAGACAAAACCTAGAATCAGAACATAAAACAGAATGTCAAGTGTCTAAATTTGGGATTATGGTGACAACATCTTTGTACATGTTGCTGAACCGGATACACAAATGACAGTATTGTAAAAGCAACACTGAGCTGGTTCTTACCGCAGCTGAATTTGAACCATGTAGTCCCTTCTTCCACCTGGAAGAAAGTCCCTATGCACAAGTGTAAGAAAAACAAAGAACCAAATCAGACAAAGAGTAAGAGACAAGTCACATTATCTAAGCCATGTTTAAGTCAATTAGTTCTTACCGTGAAATGCAAACTTCTCTCACTTGTTGTGGAGTCAAAGCAAATATGAAGTACTTTTCATGATGAAACCTCTGACCAGCATGGGTCCCTTTAAAACACAAATCAGTCAAAAGGGGTGTATAGTTTTAAACTGAAGACACGGGCAAAGAGGAAATCATGTACAATCCAGCTGATGGGCTAACGAATGGTTTACATACACTATTGTTCAAAATTTGGTCTCTTATGCTCTTGTGCATTGATCAAAAATACCACAGAACTTTTTTGTTCTGTTTTTGAACTCTTTTTCTATTTTAATATATTTTAAAATGTGGAAAAGCCAAACTTTCAGCAGAAATTACTTTAGTGTTCAGTGTCATTCAGTATCATTCTGATTTGGTGCTCAAGAAACATTTCTTATTATTACAATGTTGAAAACTGTTGTGCTGCTTAATATTTTTGTGTAAACCATGATACAGGGTGTCTACAGATATGAACAAGTTAAATGTAAGACTTTTTAAGACCTTTTTAATACCACCTTATGTGAAATTTAAGACCAAACCTGTGATGGAAATACACATTATATTACATACGTATATGTAATGTTTAACACGTTTAAATGTAAAAAGAAAACAAAATATCATCGCTGTCAAAAATGCTATTTGTTATTACGATATACAGTGAACTTTTCATATCAGCAGACAATATCCCATACAAAATATTCCCACAAAACAAAAGTGTCGCATCACCGAGATTTTTGGTTGTGTAAATTTATTCTGAAGCAATATTTTCATCAGTTTTCTGTCAGCTTTTACATACTTAAATCTGCATGTTTTTAATATTTACCACAGGATGTCATTTACCTT
>NW_015557066.1:859323-878219 GCF_001515605.1 Sinocyclocheilus anshuiensis
GGGTGTGGCTTGGAGAATGTGCGCAATAATTCTGTTCTGATCTTTGTTTGGAACTATTTTCGTTGGTGAAATAGAACAAAACAGTCAATTGTGTCTAAAAATGTAAGTAACTTCATATACTTTACTACTTGTTTGTTGAACTAAAATCAATGTAACATTTGCAATCGTGAAAATATTCAACAAAATAGCTCCCTTGTCATGGTATGTTACTTGACTATATCATGCTATAAATAAACTAAACATTTTGAATTTTTACCTCAGTATGTTTGTTTTGTGGGTTTCTTTATGTGTGCCGTACGCTCATTTGATTTGATTTCTCCATGAAAGTCTCTCACAGAGACAGGCAGCACGAGCCTCAACAGCGCGACATTGATAATAGAAATACACTATCAATTATCAATCGCTGTTTAAGCTGAATGTAATAAAATCAGAAGAATCATTCGCGCGTTTTGATGCGTGATTATATTTTGTCACTTAAGTTTTAATCAGGCTACTAGTCCTGTCGGGCAAGTACAATTCTCGAGCCATTTTTCAGTAAACTTGCATGAACCCAGTTAAAGTAGTTCGGAGGCGGGGGTACGACGACACATCATGTACTCTTGATGGACACTCACTGGGTCGTCAGACTGGAGAAATTTTTGTGGTAACGTGACCAAAAATATTTAAGTCCTACTGAATCTGAATTTAAGACATTTTAAGACTTTTTAAGGACCCGCGGCCACCCTGTGATATTTTTTTTTCTGGAATTTTCGATGAATATAAAGTAACAGCATTTTATTTGAAAAATCAAACTTTCATAACATTCTAAACGTCTTTACTGTCACTTTTGATCATTTAATGCGGCCTTGCTGAACAAAAGCATTAATTTCTTTAAAAAAAAAAAAAACTTTAATAAAATAAAAGACAATCCAAACATATCTTATAAAATTACCTAAGCTTGATGGTTTAATCAAGACATCCAGCACATCGTAAAATGGTAGGGACTTCATCTGCACGTCTGGGTGAACTGGGGCCATAAGTGGCGTGGGCTGCTGCTGCATATTCATCATCATGGGCTTTGATTCATGAAACGCAGGTGAATCGCAGCTCACCAGGTGCTGCTGCTGCTGCAGGAAGTCAGAATGGCCGGTTTGCAGAGGAAGATCTGAGCTCACTACTGTGTCACCGCTGTCTATTTGAAAATAGGATTTAATGCTTGACTTCAGAGCCGCCAAATCCTGAAGACCATCAAATGTCCGCGGGTATCTCCGACGATAAAGTTCCTTTATTTTGATCTGCACAGCAGGACTACAACCACTCCTGAGTAAATGCAAAGCCCTCAGCAAAAGTTCATGTTTTCGACCACTCTTATTCCTTCCAGCAAATCCTAACAGTACCTGGAGCTCTGAGACGCGGAAACTTGATACCATATTCTGAAAACAAAACAAAACAAAAAAAAAACAAAACAAATCCAGACGAGCAATAAAACACTTTGAGATACCAAACATGTAAAAGCAAATGGCCTGATAAAGCAAATGAACATTTCTGCAACACAAGTTAGTAAGAGAAACCACCCTCTATGCCATGCTGTCAACTTTTACATTTACAATAAGAATTTCCAAAAACATAAAAATGTGTGCATTAATAATCATGGCATACGCTGGTGGAATACGGTTACACTAGATTTTTAAAGAACCAAAAGGTGTCATTTGAAAGCAGCTTAATTAATAAAGAATTATGCGTGAAGTGAGGTGACAACCCACCAAAATACACCCAATCCAGAAACCCCAGAGAAAGAAGAAAATCTCAACTGACCCTTCATTACATGGTCCATGCTTGATTGTTCTTACGTGTTAATCCGTTTTTCTTTAAAAATCCTTAACAAATGACCGAAATGCATCTAAAATGTTGAGAATAATTCCAAGACCAATTAGATGAACATCAAAAGAGTGACAAAAGGACAAAACACAGATGCTCACTTTGATCCAGACAGAAATGAACTGTACTGCTGGTTAAAAAAAAGCTTAGTTTACAGTTAAGCAGGATGTTTCTGAACAATTTACAAGACAACATGAATTAGTCAAACAATGGCAAGTATAATAGCACACAAAAGCAGGTGTCTAACTTTCCTGTGTCCAACACACAGGCTATTTGTTATTGATTGTATAGCTGCTGATGCTGAACTGCAACGCATTCAAATTAAACTTTAGAGAGATGATTTATGCACTAAATTAGGCAAAGCTGTTATCTTGAGACAAATGTGGGGGAGAAAACGATCACGGTGACAAGGATCAAGTTTGTCTTGCTTGCTGGCGACCCACTTGCAGGCTTGTAAACAACATTTTCAAGGTGTCCCTCTTTAAAGTTACTTCGCAATTTTTTGTGTAAAATGTTGACTTATATTTACACACACGCACACACATTTCGGACAAACTGATCTACACATCTTTCGCCCATGCAAACAAGTCATAAATCAAACTACATGTAGACATCGTCGATTGCTGTCGGACGTTAACTAACAAAAGACCAGCCAAAACAAATCGAGCAGTGAAGAAATTGTAACGTAAAAAACTTTTTACCTGCAGCGAACAGTCGTCAGTTCAGTTAGGCATTATAATAAAGCTTTTTCATGCAGTGAAAGGTGGTAATAAAAGCAGTGCCATTTTGAGGCTGATCTTCAATGTTTGTGTTGCAGATCGAGAGCTAAAAGAGTGGTTGGTGGCTAACAGGCTAAACACACTCCGTCTAACAGAGTGATGGGACGTTTCTGTGTTAACTATACAGAAACTAACCCAAGGGCAGCAACCCGAACAGTAAAATGGATTAACAAACGGTAACCGCAAAATGGTTTTTAAAATGTGAAAGACGCATAGAAGTAGCCAGCTATCATTGCACTTTCGCCTACCCGTAACTCCTCAATATCCGCCATTTTCTGGCTGCGCTCATCCTGGCCAGTCCGGAGATGTCGGGTCACGTGACACAGCCTGGGTTAAAGGGGTCATATAATACATTTTTGTATTTTAATTCTTGGCCTTGAGGTCCACTTGTAATGTAGGTAAACATTTTCTTCGTCAAAACAGCCATATTTCGTTTTCTTTCACCATTTCCCACGCTTTCATTGAATGATGGAAACAAACGTTTCTTTGGTCTGCTGTGCCTTTAAGAAGTTCTACTGGGAAGATCATATAACAGTACATAACAGTGATTTCGGTGTGATGTTCACTTCCCAACAAAGTATTTTTGCACCAAGGCACATTAGCTGTGTAGTTTATGCCAGTGGTTCTTAACCAGGTGGCCAGGGCTCACTAAGTCAACCTCTGTATTTACTTCTGTATTATTATTTTTTTTTAAATCCTCATCTTTAATCCTTATTGAGTGAATCACAATAGTCATAAGGCCTTCTATTGTTGTGGGTTGTGGACAGTGGAGGGGCCTTGGAATCAAAAAGGTTATGCTATTTATCAAGTCAAGACAACATTTATTTCTATGGCACATTTAAAAGCAACAGAACTGCACCAAAGTGCTGTATAGAAAACGCATTAAGCATATATATATATATATATAAAAAAAATCAAACATATGAAATATAATACAACCAGAAAACTTAAATAAAAAAACATTAAGCTAATCTTAATGAAAAGACTGAGAGAACAAATAAGATGTAAGAACTCACCTCACATTTAAAGCAGACTGTTCCAAAGTTTGGGTGCTGCAACAGAGAAGGCCCGACCACCCTTAGATTTACAACAACAACGCAGGACAGTTAAGAGAAGCGGAATGACCTGAGTGCTCGTTGAGGAGAGGAAGGAATTAGAAGATCACTTATGTATTTTGGTGCAGCAGCAGATAAAGCCTTATACACAAAAATAGCCATTTTAAAATCAATTCTAAACTTTACAGGAAGCCAATGTAAAGTCATCAAAATGGGAGAAATGTGATCCCTCTTTTTTATGCCAGTAAAAAGTCTCACTAAATAATGATATTATTTATGTGTAATATCATTTACAAAGAATGATGGGAAAAGAAATTTGGCCTTACAAGTCTGTCTCACAGGCCAGATTAGAAGTGTTTTGTAACCAGCTTTATTGCTATTCTTCATCGCAATCTTGACTTGACTCAAAGAAATGAGAACACAAATGTTCTGGAAATTTTTCTAGGTAAAACATTTTCATTGGTTTCACAGATGTCATTGTTACTGTTTTCCAGCACTGGACATCTTTACATACCAGATTAGGACTAAAAAGATCAATTAACACAAAAAGAAAGCAAATTATTACAATTTACTGATACAATTATTTTCAAAGATTTGGTTCAGAAATGTGAGAACACATAAATATAGTTATTCCATAACATTACACATAACATGACATTTAAAGATAATTGATGATAAGATTTCAGGATCTGAATTTGACAAGGATCTGCCTTTGTAACTGGACTATTGAACATTCTGGTTGACAGTTGCAGCCTGTTGTCCAGCAGGTGGGGCTCAGGGCAAATCTATGAGAACCAGGTTCTGATTATCATCACAGAGGTTTTCTTGTTCTTTGTTCCTGATCACTCTTTAAACGTGCAAGTAGTCTACAAAGCTTGCCTTTAAAATCAGAAATGTTATAAATAGTGATATTTAAAAGATGAATGAGATTACTGCTATGTTTCAGTTTAAAGCTTGTTTCATGATTGTTGTATTCCATTTCTTTTTTGTCTGAATCACTGTACATTTTGTCAGGGCCATGTTCCATATCCTGTGTACATGATTAGATTTATAAGAACCCTTTTGAATATCTACTGTACTTTCTCAAAAATCTGACACAATTAGCTGACAGAAAGATATTAGAAAAACAATCTCTTTGTAATATTTCTGATATATTATATATGTATTAAAGAAGAGATGGCTTAAATTGCCATGTCTGAAATGGGTATTTAACTTACTAATTTAAAAAATGATCAAACCATTTGCAAATCATTTTACAGTCTTGTTTATATAAGTGTGGTGGTCTCACAGTTTCAACTTTCAAACGTTTACTAATTGCATACCTGTGGGCTAACCTCAATATCATTGCTCAAGAGATTAATCCTACACATTTACATGTCTTTTCCCCATGGTCAGTTTAACTGCCACATCACTGAAAACTACTACTAGACAGGTTCCAAGAGAAGTTTGTAGAAGTGCATGTATTTACTTAGGTACTGAAATATGTTAACTGCTTAGTATAGTTTGACCCATAAATAGACTAATGATGATGGAGATGTACTCTAAAGAATGATTTCCCCTGTAGTGACATACATACCTTCAATCAAAACGTGAATATACCATAAATATGTAATGAACAACACCAGATATCACACATGTACAGTTGCTTTAAACATACAATAGAATTTCTCATGGAAATCAGATTCAAAGCACCTTCACATGTGTGTCAGTTTGCATTCAGGTGACAAATATCATATTTTTATTTTCTTTAATCTATACTTTAATAATGAAAGACTTATTTGTGGACATCTTTATACACATCCTCTTACAGGTTAAGAGTTCCCCTCCTTTATCTATGAAATAAAGGAGCATGATTTCAAAACTGCTACTGATTCATTCTTCTAACTACTAAGATGATGAGTTTGCCACTGTTGTTCTTACATTAAATTGTATTTTTAAAATTGCAGCTGGGCCTGTTTTGCACCAGAGTGACATTTCCAGTTTTTACTCTTCACTTCAAATTCATCCATAGGTGACAGCTTAAATGGTTTGATTTAAAACTTGATGATACCTCAAGTATAAAATATAGACTTGGCTGATGGAACACATACCAGAATAAATGCATTATCAGATGACAACTATTGTTTAATAAGAAACTGTCAGAACGTTAATGTGAATTTTCAGCCTCAGTGAATTGTTTGTGGAGGCAAATAATCCTCACCATCACATTTGTTCGTTTCATGACACAATGGCATGAACAACCGTTTACTAATTCAATTATAAGTAAGTCTTAACTCATGATTTATGGATACTTTTGACTGTTTTGTGCAGTTTGACAAATACAAGGTTAGCCTATGTATTTGTGATTGAAGAGGTTGAAGTGTGTTGAAGTGCATGACCTAGGTAAAGCGCCCATGGCATCTAATTACCCAGCCTTTCCCACTTGAGCAACCTGCCATAAGAAAACACTCACACATACGGACACATAAAGACCCGCCATAGGAAAAATACACATACAGGCGCACAAACACCTTAGCCTTTATTAACCTTAGCTCGTGTTACTGGCAGTACTAGACAGAGACAAGACCCCAATTACTGCTGAAATCAAAGTTGCCACCATTAAAGCTGCGGTTGACGCGTGTGGAGGTTCAGAGTGCTGGAGTGGCTTGTTAGTCCGCTTAGTGCTCGTCCATTGGGACTCTCTGCTTCAAATACCTGTCTCTCAGAGCATTGTTATTCAAACGGAAAATCGAACAGCCCAATGTTGCTCTGGTCATTCTGTCAAGTACACACCATGCTGTGGGCAATGGTTAACAGTAAACTGTAATTTAGAGTCAAGTTCAGACATAACACCATTTGTACGTTTGCCTCAGTCTTGGACAGTGTGGCATCATCACATGTTAATAGTTATAAAACTTAGGTTGACTTTATCTAATTGTCCACTGATCATACAGACACAGAACACTATTAAATGAATTTATGGCATCTGTTGAGCTGAGTATAAAAAGGATAAATGACTGGGTTACTACAAATTATATTAAGCTCTGCCTTTAAATCTGTGTAATCACTAAACCCAAACCTTCTCTTAAAAGCTAATGTTTCCACATTTAAAAAGCACAAAACATTTATTATTATTTGAAGAAAGGTAGACAGGGAGAAAACAGACAGAGGATAGCTACGTCATGATAAAGACAAAATGAGACATATTTTAGACAGATTCTGAATGATTTGTAATATTGCTTTAGGAATTAATACCTGAATAATATAAGAGTCTCGTACTTAACAAGAGATGCATTAAGGATTTTCTTTATACCTATTAAACATTTGTTTATCCTACCAGTTAAGCTTAAACAAAACCAAAACAAACTTTAAACAAAACAAACATGGCTTAAGTGTAGACTACAAGGATTATAAACTTCCAAAACACTGGAAGGGTAACGGTTTGAGGTGTGCTTAATTTAATAATATAATATGAGTGGGAGTGTGCTGTATTGTGACAATGGCACAGTGCAATGTCTTTAATGATTCACAATACAGCAGGGCCTTGTGATTTTTATGAATGTTACATATCATTGGCGGCTGGTGAAAAATTTTCAGGTAGGGCACCACATCCAAAATTTTTTAGCATACATCCCGGTATGAATTATCCCATTATAACAAAAGGAGAAGTAGTAAGACTTAAAACATTTTAAATAAAGATAATTGTTTTACTTGCTTTTTTCAAGATAAATTAAAACATTTTTTAAATTTTCATAATTCACAATTTATGTATACAGTGCAGGGGAGTCCCCTGGTAAAAATCGTGTTCGGGGGGTAAAATACACGTTTTATGGTGTGGTTCCCCTGGTAAAATTCGCATTTTAGGGGCTAAATATCACGGTCTTGTGGTCGCTTAAACTCACGGACTTGAAAAACAACCCGTGGAAACAGTGTTAGAGTAGCCCAATTCTTGGCAACACTGGCAAGACTGTCCCAGATCTTAAAAACGGCAAAGCGCAGTGCCCTTAACACACTAAATCCATTCTGGCCCTGTCCCAAATGGAACACTTCATGTGCACTTGCGGTCTTACGGACTTACAATGGCCGCCGCGTGCACGTGTCCATTAAGTCCACGAGACCGTAGGGTGTCCCATTTGTCATTTTAGCGCTCAGAAGGGTGCTTGCGAGCGCCCCCTTTGCGGCCGTTATGCGCCCTTGATCCACACTTCTGCCGAGTCCGCACTGGTGCGAGCTCCGCAGCAGACTTCTACCCAACAGTCAAAGCGGCATTATGTCATGAAAGTGCGGACTCAGAGGAAGACCGCAAGGGTTAGGGTGCCATTTGGGACAGGGCCACTATCTTGAATACCGCTCTGGAGCGGTATTCGAGGCTTAGTGTATCCCATCATGTATCATGTTGTGGAAATAAATCGTGAGACTTTTTGCCAAGATCTCGTGAGAGGTCACGGAAACCTTTTCAATGTATGCAGGGCCGGATTTACCTCTTTTCGTGACATAGGCAAAACAAATTTTTGGGCCTCCCTTCCCTATTAATATAATAGGCCTAATATTACCACCCAAGCAAACAAAAATATTTCTTAATCAGTGGAAACCGTTAGTGTTTTCTATCGCAAGAAGCGCTTGCGTTCAGTCAATAAAAATCGAATGTAGTTCTTAATTTGTTTAAGAATTCAAACAAATTGCATTTCGTTCCATTAATAGGCGCGGCGACGTGGCCACATAACCACTTCGGGAGTGCATTTTTCTCTAATAATTTTAACGGCCTGGAGTCACAATCACACATCAATAGTTCAGATGATTTGTTTCAAGACATTTGACATGTTTCTGTCCTGAAATCTCGTGGGTGTTGAACTAGCTAATTTTTTACGCACCTCATCCCAAACCTTCTGTTGAAAATTCCAAAACGTCATTTTAGAGCTAATAACAGAGGCTTTAGCCATTGATATGCAGGCTAACGCAGTTATTAATGCAGTCTAACACAGTTAATAGCGAGAGAAAGCAAAAGAGAGAGAGGGAGAGAGAGATTAAGTGCATGTGAATACGTGCGTCTGTGTGTCTCTCAGCAGTATTCAGCAGCAGTGTCTACTAATAGCGAATCTTTAAGTTGAACTGCTTCAAGAACCTCTCATGTAGCTTTTCAGCTGCGAAACTCTTTTATTGATCAATTCGAGGGGCAGCCGCAGAGCTGATGACAAGTTGTTGTCCGCGTCTCCGCGTTTGTGAGAAGAATGGGAGAAAGAAAGCGTGATTTCTGTACATTAAAAAGGTTGAAGACATGAAATTGTAAATTTTACCCTATTGTTTGTTATATTTATTTGCTCAATGTCTTCTGGGGTTTTGGTTCTTTTACCTTTTGTAGATATCCCATAGTATAACAAAAATATTCTCTTCATTGTGTTTGGGTCCCCCCTGGACGAGCAAGCAGGGCACGTGCCTAGAATGCCTATGCGTAAATTTGGCCCTGAATGTATGTTAAATATTATTAATAATTAGATATTACATATAATTTGCTTGTAAAACAAAGAGTTGCAAGTGCGGGTATTTGGACAAGGGGCTTATTTATAGAGGTATGTTTGTTCCCACCAATTGTTGCACAAGTTCATGTTACCTATGATGAAGAAAGCACGTTAGTACTCACCCTCCCCGTACTCATAGAGATTTCATTGCAGTGCCCGCAGTTCGAAAACAAAATCTTTGTATGGAAGTCTATAGCTGTGTCCGAAACCACTCCCTATCCACTATATAGTGCACTATATCGGGTGTCAGCCATTTTGTAGTGCTGTCCGAATTCTGAGTGAACTCCTTCATTCCCTACATTCGTTCACTACTTTTTACCCACAAGGCATTCTGATTTCGAGTGTACAACCGATGTACACTCGCTGAAGCACTATTTCCCACAATCCAATGCGGAGTAGCGACGAGCTGGAAGAGAGCGCGGGAGCAAGCGAGTTTGAATCGGTTTGAATAAGAGGTTTACTTATCTTTCTTATTTCTGCTTTAACGTTTATTTCATACATTATTTATATTAAAATATATTATGTAGGCAATAATTATTGAGTTAACTCAGTTTAATATTTTACTAATTTACTGAGGTGGCATCGTTGTAAACTTACAAAAATGATGATAAGTTGGTGGATAATTAAAAAATGTTCGTTAATCACCTGTAGGTAGCGTATTCACTCTGATGTCAAATTAACGGTCGCCTGAGGGCGCTCTACGACCATTAACTTAACGTTACCTGAGCTCAAAACGCTGCTCGGGAGAGTTTCAAGATACTAAAAATAATAAATACATACAATTATGAATATGTGTTAATGTGTGTTTATTTTTGTTCTCAGTAATTTAACAGTATGATTATGAACATAAAAGCATTACAAAACAAATTAATACCATCAATAAAACCACAAAGCTGACACGGAGGTAGACCTATGTATAATTACAAAAAAGTAATTTTGAGTGTTATTGCTATTAATATTATTTACATGTAATGTAAAAGTACTATGTGACGAAGATGTTTTTGCAACAGCTCCAAGTCTCATGTGCAGTGTATTCGTCACCGTCCGAATCCGTTCACTTATTTCGTTCACTCCTTTCTGATATAGTCCACTCAACTGCCATACACTATATAGGGATTAGTGAATGAGTGAACGAGTGAGCGATTTCGGACACAGCATATGAGAACAGTCGGGGCGATTCTCGGTCAGAGAAGGCTTGTTTGAGATGAGCAAAATCTGCGCAGAATCGATCACCGGTGATCACCGCGAGATGCATGCCGGTTAGAAAAGTGTCCGACTTACCTCCGACTTGCTCTGATGTCATGCTGACGTGCCAAAAAACTCTCGCGACGGCGAGGCGTCTGTGTCGGATTGTGCAGTCGAGCGCAGTTGCTCTCCACCGACTGCGCTGATCAAAAGCATGATGGGAAACGACTGACTGACGACACAGCTTAATGCTCATTGGTTCAGACAACTGTGATGCTGCGGTTCTCTTCTAAAATATTTTATCTGATTTCATGTGATCATGTATTTCAATTATGCATGAATGTTCCCAAACACTATGACAGCGCGATCTCTGTGTGAGATAATGTGATTGTCATATTTCTATAAAAATATAAATTACATGTTTGTATTAAAGTAAAAATGGATGATAAATACACCTTTCGTATGGAATTAAATAGTAAGCACTTTGAGTGTCTTGTTCATCATATTTACTTTCATATAAAAGCAACAGAACTGAAATTATATCATGTTTATTAGCAACACAGCACGTGAGTGAGAATAACGCGATATCCGCCTTTGATCTCGTAGGTATCTGTTCCAATTCGAGAGGTCAACTATCCATCTTGCCTGCGCTTATTTCACTCCTCCCCTCATTGCAGCTGCCTACTCTCGCCTACATTTCAGGCGAGGCAAGGCGAAGCGCATCTCAAACAAGCCTATAGAGATCAGACTTTGGATGCTTTTGAATCGCTCTTGCGGTACTTTGATGTCATACACCAATCGGTCTGTGCAGCGCTGCTTCAAATCCAACGCGCCTATGGCCAATGGTTCAACGCACCAAATGGTAGTGTTGCTTTCGTCAACGAAAATTATGACTAAATATCGTCGTCAACGAACCTTTATCACGTGACGAAACCGAGACGAGACGCAACGTAAATGCTGGTCATGTGATGATGACTATAATTAAATGTATAATGCAATATTGTTGACGAATAAAAACGAGACTAAATGTGGTTTACAAAATAAAAACTATGCTAAAATATCTCTTCATTTTCGTTGACCAAAACGAGACGAAACGAAATGTTATAACGTTATTGCGTCCTTAATGCTCATTGGTTCAGACAACTGTGATGCTGCGGTTCTCTTCTAAAATATTTTATCTGATTTCATGTGATCATGTATTTCAATTATGCATGAATGTTCCCAAACACTATGACAGCGCGATCTCTGTGTGAGATAATGTGATTGTCATATTTCTATAAAAATATAAATTACATGTTTGTATTAAAGTAAAAATGGATGATAGATACACCTTTCGTATGGAATTAAATAGCAAACACTTTGAGTGTCTTGTTCATCATATTTATTTTCATATAAAAGCAACAGAACTGAAATTATATCATGTTTATTAGCAACACTGCACTTGAGTGAGAATAACGCGATATCTGCCTTTGATCTCGTTGGTATCTGTTCACTTCGAGAGGGCAGAACTGTCAGTCTTGACTGCGCTTATTTCACTCCTCCCCTCACTGCAGCCGCCTACTCTCACCTACATTTCAGGCAGGCAAACAAGCCTAGAGAAATCGCCTAAAAGGGGCGGTACTCCACAGAACGTGACTTAACGCTGATTGGACTGTATATCCAGAGGCAGGGCAAACAGTCAAGAAGAGTGACAACTGTGGCTGAATGCGATAGAAAAAAAACCCTCCCTTTCGCACTTTTGTGTGCATCGCCCAATCGCCCTAATGAAGAAACCGCCCATTATATTAGACACACTTTGTTCTGGGCGGATGACATATGAGGTCGGCTTTGCGCATGCGCCGCTCAGAAGTGACAAATGCGGAAACGCAGCGGAGAGCTCAAAACAAAACAACGGTCACTAATTAGACTTTGCTCCTGTAAGCAAACGTTGGTTTTCAGAGACTCACATGCAAGACTCACATGCACAATGCGCAACGCTGAACTCATACGTCATGCTCCCGGAGCTGCTTCCGTGTACAACTGCTGGCACAAGCTAGATTAAAGTGATTATTATGTTTTGAATATGGATATTTGTCTTACAAAAACGCATTGATTCGCTACACGGGGCCTTTGTTCACCCCCCAGAGCCGTGTGAGACACCTTTTTTTTAATGGATGGACGCTTTTTATTTCACTTCTTTTGGACTGATGCATGCAACACCTGCTGACTGCAATGATAGAGCTTGGAATAGCCAGGACAATTTTTAATATAACTCCGACTGGATTTGTCTGAAAGAAGAAAGTCATATACACCTAGGATGGCTCTGGGGTGAGTAAAACACAGCCTAATTTTCATTTTAAGGGTGAACTAACCCTTTAAGTAGTGTAAGCAAATTTAGTTTGAAAAAGTTTAATAGTAAATAAGACACAATTAGACAATATTAGAATAAAATAATAATAATAAGAAGAAATAATTATTTGCAACAACTGATGAAGTGCTGAATGCTGCACGCACGCGCAGCGTTGTCAGGGTAACGTTTGGTCAGTCATTACCTTAGTCAAGGGTGTTCCAAATGCCCTACAGCCTTCAAAGAACACTTCAAGGGCTCTGCCCTTCGGGAGATGTCCCATTTAAGTGATGAACTGCAATACTTGTGGGGTTTGTTTTTTCAGAGATGGTAACGTTTTATTCTTGAGCTACAATTGTGTCTACAAATCTTTCAGCCTCTGTAGCACCAGCAGTGCTATATGCAAAAAAAGTTAACGTACAGCCCTGCCTTACATGTTCATTCCACTAAACACAGCTTTGAAGCCCTCGTTATACAGTTGTGGGCAAAGGTTTACATATCTTACAGTTACAGTATCTGCAAAATGTTAATTATTTTACCAAAATAAGAGGGATCATACAAAATGCATTTTTTTAGTACTGACCTGAATAAGATATTTCACATAAAAGACGTTTACATAGAGTCCACAAGAGAAAATAATAGTTGAATTTATGAAAATGACCCTGTTCAAAAGTTTACATATGCTTGATTCTTAATACTGTTTTGTTACCTGGATGCTCCACAGCTGTTTTTTTTTTTGTGATAGTTGTTCATTAGGCCCTTGTTTGTCCTGAACAGTTCAACTGCCTGTTGTTCTTCAGAAAAGTCCTTCAGGTCCCACAAATTCTTTGGTTTTCCAGCATCTTTTGCATATTTGAACCCTTTCCAACAATGACAGTATGATTTTGAGATCCATCTTTTCACACTGAGGACAACTGAGGGACTCAAACGCAACTATTACAGAAGGTTCAAACGCTCACTGATGCTCCAGAAGGAAACACTATGCATTAAGAGCCAGGAGGTGAAAACTTTTTGAATTTGAAGATCAGGGTAAATTGAACTTATTTTGTCTTCTGGGAAACATGTAAGCATCTTCTCTTCTCTAGCTTCTGAAGGGTAGCACTAAATGAAAAAAAAAAAAAAAGATATTTAGGCAAAAAAAAAAAAAAGTCTTCATTCTGTTCAAAAGTTTACACCCCTGGCTATTAATACATTGTTTTTCTCTTTTCTCAGGTGCCAAGTCCCTTAACTCTTCCAACCCAAGCAATGCCCCTGCTTCAGAAGGATACTTATTGAGCTAGAAGATATAGTCCTTGACAAAATGCAATGCAGTAAAAATAATGATCCGCTATCAGAGCTGCACAGGGATTTGATGAACAGGTGTTCCGTGCCATGAGCGGAAGTCATGACATAGAACCAGAACTATCTGTTTTATAATGGTGAGTATAAACTGTTTTATAAAATGCTAAGTGATATTAAGCATTGTATTGACGTCAGCTGCTGGAGTGGAAACCTAAACAGACTGACAATAAAACCACCATTAAAATGGCTCATTGTAATACAGTAATGGGGCAGTAATGTTGCACAGGACTCCATTTGTAAGGCAAAACAGAAAAATAAGCAAAAGACTAGCGTGGGCCAGCTGTGTTTGTTGGGATGTCAGCATGTTAGTGGCAGCACATTCATCATTGTGCTGCATAGCTTTGGCTCTGCTTTGTGTGTTTTGGTGAATTTGCATTCTAAATGTTTCATATTATCTTCACAAAGGCAGGTGCAGCACTGGTTTGGCAGGATTCGAACACCTAGTCTCACAACAAGCAGACGGACAAAAAAAAAAGACATTGCCTCTTAGCCTATTCAGTGATTTATCTCTGTTGATTTGGCACCCAGAAACAACGTGATAGTCATTGGCTCCTGATGTGATGCGTGACAATCCCGATGACGCAAAATGGAAAGCAGAGCTATGCATACATATATCCACATTGACAACATCGACAGGTTTTTGCTCTTTGCTTCGGGATAATGTTTGGTCTACTCTAAACAGCCACTGACTTTCTCAATAAGCCATGAAAAGTCTGTTGTTGAGCTGTGGTAGTGCTCTGATAAATTGTGCAAAACATGCCAACAAAACCTGAAACTGAAAATATCAATGCTGCCATAAAGCACTATTTCTTTATGTATGTATGTACATATTTATATATAAAAAGTACAAATTTGAACTTACAGAATTAATAAACCAGGAAATGCAGAACTTTAAAATGGTCATATATGCTATCATTTTATCCGATAAGGACGAATACAGCTGTCAGAAAGCATTTGGTTGAGTTGATGTTTGGTCAGTAAAATCCACCATAGACCATCGTCAGTGGAGCTATGGTAATCAATACATAATTTGTGTATTGACTACATGTCCAGTCTCCATAGCTTTAATCCCTATGGCAACCAGTGGGTTTGTGGCAAAACAACCATTTCCTTTCACATTGAATATTTCTGATGGCTTTTAAAGTACCTCCCTGACCATCACATGGTCCATTTTATAAGGCTGGTCATGGACCATGACCTAGATAACTGCGTGAGGAAAATAATCCTATTACAACGCATTAGTGCCCGATGAACCCCTACTTAATAAGAGAAATGCAGGACCCTTCCCCCACCAACTTTCATTCTTACCATGTCAGCCAACAAATAGATGGACATCCCATTAGGCAAGGCAAGGCAAGTTTATTTATATAGCACATTTCATACACAATGGTAATTCAAAGTGCTTTACATAAAAGAAAATAAAAAAATAATCACAACAATAAAACAAGGAATTTAAAAACTTTGAAAATGATTAAAAAAATTGATTTAAGAGGTTTAAAATGAATTTAAGAAAACGATTATACATAAAATATAGTGCAATCAGTTCGGACATCGCACAGTGCTCATTCAATAAATGCACAGCTAAACAGATGAGTTTTGAGTCTGCATTTAAATGTGGCTAATGTTTTAGCACATCTGATCTCTTCTGGAAGCTGATCCCAACTGCGGGCGGCATAATAACTAAAAGCAGACTCCCCTTGTTTTGTGTGAACCCTTGGTATTTCTAACTGACTTGATCCTAATGATCTGAGTGGTCTGTTAGGTTTATATTCAGTGAACATATCTGCTATGTATTTAGGTCCTAGGCCATTGAGTGATTTATAAACAAGTAAAAGTACGTGTCAAGATAGCAGGTTGACGATTTAAGGTGCTGTACTATTTCTTCCAAAATGTTGCTATCAATTTCTTCAAAAGCAGACATAGTAACTTCTTTTTGATATTGTGGTCGAATCTGTCTAACCTCTGCATAACTTGGGGATGTGCTAATCGCCTTCCTGATGTCATTAGTGTTCTTCCCAGTTGAAAAGGTCTCTCAGATGAAGAAAAACATCATTTTACACAAATAGAAAGAACAAGTGTAATGGCAAATCTTATGTTTGTTGTTCACTTGCAAAAACCAAATCAGAAACGGAACTGGAAATGTATTATAGAATAAACAGATGTGGAAATCTGTTTTATTATTTTTTTTTATTGTATTTTTTAAAACTTATATTCTTATAGTAATTTCCATACCACCTTGAAGGCAGAAGCATTTGGTATATTGTACAGAATGGATCATTATTCTCAGGTTGCTTTTGAAGTGACACTCCCTTTAAGCCTTTGAGTAGCCCAATACATTTCATTGCCAACTTCATCTTACCACTCCCTCCAGCAGTCCTGGCAAAATAAAAGCCAGGTAAAAAGTCTTTAAGGTACAATGCCACTGATATGTAAAAACAAATGAAAACATTCTGAGAGATCCTTGATAAAACTGGTCTGGTGCACAAGGATGACTATCACATTTATAGAAACTGATATTTGCAGTTGGTTGTTCATTTATTCAGGCCAGTGGAGTGGTCTAGTTTTTTGTAGTGAGTATACTGTGATTTTTCCCTCCCAGCCTCATACTCACCTGTCCCAGAGCAGCACCTCATAAGCACCACCACACTCACTAAACAGGGCTCTACGCTTACTTTTATTTTTAGGAGCACTTGTGCTGCTAATTTGTAAAAAGAAAAAAAAAATGTCATAAAAAAAAAATGAGGAGCACAGAAAAAAAAATTCAGGAGCACCTTCTTACATTAACATTTACAGCTGGATGAGAGAGAGAGCAGTCATCTCATTTGAATGCAGCAGACACGATCTCTGACATATCGTCATGGACTTCACTGTGAAGAAGGTGGAAAATCCAAAATAAACGACTTTTCATAAAGAAAAATCCAAAAACCGAACAAAACCAGAAAGAAAGCAAAGACCAGAACCAAGAACACCAGCTAAATACTGAAGACAACAATAGAGACCTAACAAAGTACAAAAAAAAATAAATAAATAAAAATGAAACGGACTATACATCTAAGGGATGAAATGAAACTAAGGAACCAAAACTTCAACATAAAGTCCAAAACAGAACAGGTAATAGGCCTATGTGACATTTAGAAACAAATCTTTCAAATGTTTTGAGATCATCGATGGATGTTTTACATGATATAAATTCTATATAGAAGTTATTTATATTTACCATTACCAGTTTATTCATACAGATAAAAAAAGTCAAAAGTAATGTCTCTGATAATAACAATGATGGCAGTATATGTGTTACAGTATCAGATTACAATACATAATAATGACAAACAGATACTACTCTTGTTCTGCATTAACATAAAAAAGTACTTGACTTTGCTCAAAGAAAAAAGATTTACATAAAGTTTTTTCTACTCTGAAATCATAAATTTGTAAGCCAATTAATCAGTATTCAGAACATGATACCATCACTGGAATATGCTGTGGTTGCTAATTGGTATTGACAGCACAAAGCCTGTGCTCTTAGATCAGCTGAGCTAATCAGCTCTGACAGCCATGAGGTGATTCTAGTGTGGAATCCTGCTCCTGAGGTCAAAGTTCATCGCTCAATCAATGGTCGCCAGGACAGCAGAGGATCAAAACAGCATCTTTGTTGTTGTTTCTTTATCAATATCAGCCAGTGAATGATAGTGTCAAATCAGAGAAAACAACTCAAAACGTAATGATGTGGCTTCATTTGAATTAGGCGGCTGAGTTTTATATTTGTATTAATAAGTAAGACTTGATGCACATGATCCAGTACACCTACTAATAAACATCTTGAGTTCACTGTGCTTTCCATGAATGATGAATCATCATATCTATAATTAAACTTATTAACTGAGGTTGTTCTCTTGCTGTAGCAGAAGTTCAGGCACTAAAATTAAATCAGAGTACAAGTGATATGCAGTCGGATTAGATGTTCTCATGTGAACCCAGGCAGGGTAATCTGACCCTGATCTGACACATGACCATTTTAAATCAGAAAATATTCTTTATATATCAACAATCAATATATTGAATTATTTATAATGTATATTGAAAATATACAGAATAATATATTGTGTTAATATTCATAAGGAATTGCCACTTTCCATATATTGAAAAATATTTGAATGTATGAATATATGTAGGCTACTAATATATATATATTAGGGGCATTGCTTGGGTTGGAAGAGTTAAGGGACTTGGCACCTGAGATTGGGGTGATTTCCCCCCCTCTGGTTTATGCATCCCTGCCTCTGCTGAATTATTTTTATCCCCGGTGGGCATAAAAACATCCCGCGATCTCGCTTAGAGGTGCCGATTTTACTCAAATGATTCGTGATACGCGATCCGATTGGAGCACTTCGAAACATTTTGCGACTCGATGGTTTAACTGATTCGGAGTTTCAAAAAGCTCCGTTGATACTGTGTTCTTTGCTCACTTTCTCTATATCATTTATTCGCTGCTTGAATAACCGTGGAAATGAAATCATTACAATTAATAGGCCTAACTTACATTGTTTTTAATAGATTGTGATCACGTTAAATACAGTTCCCGTCATATTAAAAACATTTCATGACATGACACCCATTATGGTAGGCCTACTTGCCTAAAAAGACGGGTTTATGATGTGCCTTATTAACAGATTACACTAACATTAGGTTACTTAGGCTACAGCCTTACCCTTACCTTCCACCTATGGAGAGAGAAAAAAGGTTTCAAAAGCACCCCCCCCCCCTCTGCTTTTTTCACAAATCGCACCCTGTATATATATATATATATATATACAGTGCCGTGAAAAGGTTTTTGCCCCCTTCCTGTTTTTTTTTTTTT
>NW_015557066.1:878395-884150 GCF_001515605.1 Sinocyclocheilus anshuiensis
ATCTGAATCTTTTAAGTGTGACAAATATGCAAACAATTAAAAAAACAGGAAGGGGGCAAAAACTTTCACACCACTGTATGTATATATATATATATATATATTCAAATTTGGGAACATGTGCAATGTATGTACACAATTATGTGGGAAATATATATTGTGATATTGCATTATATTTTCCAGTATATTCCCATATATTTTTGTATATATATATATATAAATATATTGATCTATCTTTGTTGTGGAATCTGAAACTTTAAGTATAACAAGACAAAGTATTACTTCATAAGTGTATTCACTCCCGTATTATGTATTTCATACTGATGCTGTAATTATTATATTTAGTGAGGCATTTAATAGGTCAGAAAAATTTTTAAAGTTCAAAATAGGATTTCAACAAACAATACTTTTGGGTCCAATACACACTGGCCTCACAAAACTCCTTGTCTACCTGTCCTGAACTTGAATTGATGGTCTCCCTGACTTTATAGTACCTCCATTGATTGTGAAGGTGCTTGTCAGTGATGCATAAAATTAACACTGTGTTATAGGGCATGGATTTCTGTCAGGTTCTGACAAGATAACCCATTATTGGACGACGCTGTTAATTTGTTTTTGTTTATTCCGAAGTGTAATGTAACACTCCTTGAGCCTCAATGATAACTCTATTACCCGCAAATCCCAAGCAAAACCATTGACAGACACTAATCTTGGCCTACTCCTAATTACATCAGGTTCTTGGGTCTTAATGAAGCGATCTTTACTCCATTTTAGCTGCTTACTGCTGCACACATCCCTGGCATCATTAATTTAATTGCCTGCATTTGCAGTGCGGGATTTTGACCTTTGTCCAGTCGAGTCAACTTGATCTGTCTCTGTCCTTTTCCATTTTGTCTTTGTGGTTACTGTGGAATCGAATTGCTGATATTTGCTCTATAATACTAAGCTGTGTTTAAATTCTGGACCATCTGCTCTTTCCACACAATCTCATTATCGTGTTTTAATATGAACATAATGAGACTGACGGCTGTCTTGTTGTTGTATACATCTTGTCATTTATTGAACACTTGTCGCTTAATTTGCCTTTTGAGTGGACAGCTTTTTAACACGATCCTTAATTAAGTGACCTATCATCGGGATTCCAATCTTTAATTTTTGTAAGGCTCAACTCTGGATTAAAGTGTTAATTTTGTTGGATTCCTGTAAAATAATTCGCTTGGTGTATACAAACAGATTTAGAGAGAATTTATTGTCTAGAAACTTGGTTCCTGTAGCTCAACTTGTAGTGTGTAGAGCTAGCAACACCAGGGTCATGGGTTTGATTCCCAGGAAATACACAAACTACTGAAAAACATATCACCATTCAAACATTTGCACAACACAGATGTACTGTATTCAATTGAGCAAGGCGTAAAGTTAAGACGGAAGTTTTCTATTTCAAATAAATGCTTTTTTTTTTTTTTTAAATAAAAGTATCAGTTTCCACAAAACTATTAAGTAATGCTACTGCTTTCAGCATTGATAATAATCAGAAATGTTTCTGACAATCTGGCGCTTCTGAAACAGCGACTGTAAGTATGTTTTGTTATTAGTTTAAGTATTTGCTATTGACTGTTCAAATGCGGAGTTTTGCGCATCGTGTGTGTGTGTGAGAGAGAGAGAGAGAGAGAGACCTACAATAATGTACAGTATTTGAAAAATAATGTGTTTTTTGAACATTAAAGCATGTCAACATATTCTGTTACACCAAATACACAAAATAATGATCTTTAAAAAAGCATCATATGACCCCTTTAAGTAAAGATCATGTTCCATGAAGATATTTTGTAAATTTCCTACCATAAATATATCAAAACTTAATTTTTGATTAATAATATGCATTGCTAAGCACTTAATTTGGACAAATTTAAAGGACGATTTTCTCAATATTTAGATTTTTTTGCACCCTCAGATTCCAGATTTTCTAATAGTTGTATCTCGACCAAATATAGTCCTATCCTAACAAACCATACATCAATGGAAAGATTATTTATTCAGATGATGTATAAATCTCAACTTTGAAAAATTGACACTTAAGACTGGTTTTGCGGTCCAGGGTCACAAATATTAAAATAGTAAACAATAGTAAAATAGTAAACATTGTAATAATATTTCAAAATATTAATATTTTATTACAGAATCATTTTTGATTAAATAAATAAAGCCTTGGTGAGTATAAGAGAATTTTTTTGAAAACATAAAAAAATAAATAAAAATCTTACTCACCCCAAACATCTGTTAGTGTAGATGTAAAATAGTTTATGCTGCAGTCAGTGGTTCCTCCTGTATTTTATGTTTGGCCATTTCTTTCTCTCCAAAACCTTTCATAAGCAATATTACACATTAAATCAGCATACTTTTTTTTTTCTAATGATACTTTTGTTACAGCAGTTTAACAAACATTTAAAACCAAAAGAAAACTCACCTGGACATTAAAGTGGAAAGCAGTACTTTTATTTCTAATTATGCTACAAGTCAATGGCAAAACAAACAAACAAAAAATCTTTCACCAGTTTTTTCTTCTTCTTTTTTTAACCCCTGAGCACCACAATCCAGCTTTCCCATAATGCACTGGATTTATCCAAAGTGAATAAAAGGAAAATAAGCTTCATACACAACGTATACTAGGATCTAAAATCTACCAGCATAGCATCGTTGACATAGCTAAACAAGGTAAACAACATGTTATTCTTTAAGCACATGAGTGAATCTTTTTTTTGTTTCCTTAACCATTATTAAAATGATAGTCTTTTTATGAACAAATGTTCTAACATTGTCATCAGCACTAAGCCTGTGAATGTGATTTCGTAAAAACCTTGGTTATGGAATCACTCTGATTCGTGTTTTTTTGCTTTACAGTCAACAAGCACTCCAGAGTTCGTCCAGGATTTGCTCTAGAAATCTCTGCAGTCTAGTGACATGAGCAGAAGAGAGAACAGACTGTGCCACTGCTGTGAAAAAAATAAGAGCAAAGTCTCTTCATACGCTGATCAAGAGGTAAATTACACTGAACAACAGGAATCAGACAATTGTGCATTGATTGTGCCCTCTGTAATTCCACATAAATATAGACTATATATTTCCATTAATCCTTGCTCCTATACAACAACAAAATGACGGTCAGGTTTACTTTTTTCATTAATTGTTAGTTGTGCTAAAACTCTGGAAACTGTTATTACATTCTTAGGTTGCCATCCGTGCACTGAGACTAACTGAATATACAGCTTGGCCTTTTTTTTTTTTTTTCTTGGATAACATTTTGATCCAAGTGCTTAAAATCAAGTTTTGCCGCAGGATCAAATGAAAACATTTTTCTGCTGCTTGAGATTAAAAGTTAAGAATGACAGTATCGGGTTGAAATTATAAACCCAACAATACTGTCACATCTTTGGTATTTTAAAAAATAAGTCCCGTTCTGAGCACGTCTCCACATTCAAATCCCATTAAAGAGAGTTTAAAACAAAACAATGGATTTTCTTTTAGTTAGTTTTGATTTAGAGTAGGTTACATATTTTCTGAAAGCCACAGTATGTTGTGAACAGAAATGACATCTGACATCAATGGAACTGCTGCAAACCGTAAAGCTAAAACAATTCATTAAACTAAACGCCAAAGGTTGCAGTGTAACGTAAGATATCTTTCATTAGATGTCTTTTAGATCTGATTCAAACATCTACTGATACTGTAATGAAGAACCTGGATCAGATCAATATTGAATCAATCTGAACAGCTGTATTCCTAAAATAGTATCCTTCTGGTATTTTATTTTCCCCCGCGCATAAAAAAACAAAACAATGCCACTCACAAAAATGAACAAGCAAAGGAAATGACGCCGTGTCAAGCCCTGTGTGGTCCAGCCTCTGGTTCTGCAGCACAAATCACGCAGGCAAAAGTGAATTTGGACCAGAAAGGCTATGATTAAAAACTGGCTGCTGTGATTATGTTGTTGGCACAGTCTATAACAAATGAGGTAGATGTGTGTTCATTATATATTCCCTTCTTTGGTAAAACAATACACAATAGAAAAAAAATCCAGTGATTTGTTGAAAAAAACATTTTCAAGTGGCTTCACAATAAAAATAATAGAAATGAAATAAATGAGGTATATCTTGTTTTTATAATCTATTATTTGTGTACAGGTTTGCAGGATTTGTGAGGTATTGGGCTATAATGTGACTTTTTTTTCTTAAAAAAACAACAACAACATAAAAAGCGATGTTGTTGAAAGCACTGAAACAGCCCAAGTTTCAACATGAAAGGAAGAGAATAGAAGTAATAATAAATACAACTTGAAATCGTCTACTGAATTCTAAATAAAATGACACAATAATATCCTCCCATTTCCTTACCGACAGAAAAGAGAAGAAAAAGAAATAAACAAGAGTGTGAGCAAAAAAAATTACATAAAGGAGAATGGAATAAAGGACGAGAGGTGACCTCTCAAATGCAAGTGCATTGTTGAAAACTTGATGAAAATTGGATTCTATTCACAAGAGACCTCACCTCACGAACTGATGCCTAAGATGAGCCACATTCAGCCTGTTCACAGCACATAATCTTCTTCTCGAGCCTCTCTTTTCTGGCAGAAATAAATTTTTTTATGATCAACGTCCAGCTCACAGTCACACGTCACAATATCATTTGACCCTCGACTTCTGAAACCTGTATTAACCAGTGTGACCCATTTTTCCGTCTACTAAACCATTTAATGAACACTTAAATCTCTTTGCTATAAAACACAAGCTGAGGTGGTGGAAAATCATTAAACACTGTCGACAAGTGTTACCAAAATAACTCACTAATCAATGGAATATATTTCGCCCCGGCCGCGGGCCAAAACCAGTCATGAGAAGAGAATATAGTAGACATAATCCTGTCAGCTTTCCTCAATATCAAGCTATACATGACCAATCTTGCACATTTGGCAAGAATTATGGTTCTCCCAGTCCTTTAAAGATTATGTAGATGACTGCTTCGATGGATATAATGATATCAAACATATATTTAAGCAGTAATACAGTAAATAACCTTTTCTCCCTGACTATCTGATGCACAAGTTAAATGGGATGTGCTTTGCTTAAAATCAAGATATTAAAATTCCAGCTTGACAATTCATTCATTTTCATTTCAACTTTCTGAGAATTTACAGTGGCATCAGATGTGTGATGGTGGTGATAAAACTCTGCATTAATTATTGTAGCATTATCAAATAAACCACTTGCTCTTGTTCTCTTTGGTTCTAGCTGATAGTAGCTCTTGCTGTTTGATTCAAGAACGCAACAAGTAAAGATAAAGATGCCAAACCGCCAGGATCTGTGTAGGAAAGTGAAGAATCTTGCTTTGATGCAACATTCAAGCAGGCTGGCGCTCTGTCTGAGGAACATCCCGTCCTCTCGAGCGTCACACCGCTCCTTGTGTTCATGGCATTGTCGCGCAGTACGGTTTAGTCGCTCCACACTGAATAATGCATCCTCATAAGAACAAAATTACAAGCTGCAACTTGCTGCATATGTAAATGTAGCACACTTCAAATCAGCTGTTGGTGCTCAGTCTTTTTTTTAATGGAAGTTTTTTTGATGACGGACGCTCCTGTCCTGATTGCAGGAGGAGGGTTAGAAAAACGGTAAAAAGTGTACATTGTACATTGAAGGAGACAAAAAAAAAACGGTCCAACAGAATGACCTAAAGTCCCTGCCTTATCTGATGTCGGGGGGGGGGG
>NW_015557066.1:884510-894573 GCF_001515605.1 Sinocyclocheilus anshuiensis
CTTTCCCTGTGAGCTGTGTTGGTGATGGACTCGCTGGCTGCCTGGCATGAAACCTATGGCTGGCTTACGGGCAAACAGGACCCCTGGAGTCAGAAGACACATATTTAAAGTTTATGAACACCCAAAACACCACTACATAACACAACACCAGCGGTTCAGTCACTGAATCAGTTTGTATATATTTATTAAAAACATTTAAGTGCAATTAAAAATATTCTTATGCAATAAATATTATGATTATACATAATTTCATGCAATAATTATATCACAGTCAATAATAATATAAATAATAACATAGTCAAAAAAACAAAAACAAGTTCAACTATGTTTTGTACGTGATCAACACCCCCTTGCGCAAGCCGTCCCTATATTTTGGTGACCTTTTTTCATTTGCACAATACCGGAGATGCAGTACCCGAAATACCTGATGTCTGTATATTGACTAAGTATCTGAATTTTGTTAAAATCCACATGAAAAATGTGAAGATGCGGACTAAAGAAACACTAAGATTTTGAAAGGATATGAAGAGAGTTAATTATATATTTTATTTAAAGGGGTAATATGATGCGATTTCAATTTTTCCTTTCTCTTTCGAGTGTTACAAGCTCTTGGTGCATAAAGAAGATCTGTAAAGTTAAAGTCTCAAATCCAAAGAGATATTCTTTATAAAAGTTAAGAGTCAACCACACCTACCTAAAACGGCTCGTTCTAACACGCCCCCACATATCTACGTCACGATGTGGGAAGATTTGCATAACGCCGCCCAAATGTTCACGCAAAGAAAGAATTAATGTTTATGTCTCGTCGCTCCGGCCGGACAGGGCATCACAATATGGCAAGGGGCGTAACATTTCCGTCACACGCTTGAGGTATTCGGCCAATCACAACGCACTAGATAGCTGGCCAATCAGAGCACACCTCGCTTTTCAGACCGATGAGCTTTGTAAAAATCGACGCGCTTCAGAAAGGCGGGGCATAGAGGAGAAACAATAATGTACAGCATGTGGAAAATAATGTGTTTTTTTAACCTTAAACTGCATAAACACATTTCATTACACCAAATACACAAAATAATGTTCTTTTTAGCAGCATCATTTGACCCCTTTAAATAAATTGCGTGAAATTCTCGTAAATCAAATTAATCACATATATCTAAAATTTTCGGAGAATATCTTCCGAATCTAAGATAGATTTCTGCTCTGTCTCTTTTTACACACAAAAATGCATCCTGTGCAAACTGCCCTTTTCTCATTCTGTGCTACAACTCAGTGTGACTTGGCAAGGATGTGATTAAACACATTTTTGTTTATATATTTTATTTGAGGTTTTTAACATGATATACAAAGCAAAGAGTATGAACAAAGCAAGTAAATTCATTGTTTTTATTTTACGATTTCTTATATAATTAATTACGTTAAACTAAAGCATTAAATCATCCTCCCTAGAAAAAACCTTCAAAGCTCTATGTTCTAGGGCTCTACAACTTTACAGGGAACAAACCTTCAGTAGAAATGGTAAATCCGATGCCACTTCAACTTGATCTCCTGAAATGTTCCCAGCAAGCTTATGAGCCATCTTCTAGTAATTACTGTCACTCGCACATCAGGCACAAGCACTGTATCTAGCTAAGGAGGAGGACCTTTCTCTTGGGCACGAAAGACAATAAGCTCCATCGACCTCCTGGCGCCCAGGCCCAATTTGAAGATATTTGACTTTTTTAACTCTATTGGACTTGCCACTTCATTACGATGGATTTTATAGCAAAGACATCAAATTGTGTGGAGGACTAAGCGAGGGGGTGCTGCTATATCTTATTGAATTTCCTGCCTGCAATTACATCAGCAAACGGCGCTCTATTTACCTGTGTAGACAACCCCATTTATTTCTATTGACATGTTGATGCTGCTAATACCATCGGTAGACAGGTTCAATGCAGTCTCTTGTCTATCATCTGTCAAGAGAGGAGCCAGAGAGTGAGGAAGAGAAAAACTCAATATGAGCATTTATAAAAGGAACACAAGAAGCAAGAGAAGATTGCCACCAACTATCGGTGATAACTCATGAGTGACAGGATAAGGAGGGGTTTATTAAAAGAGTCGGGGGGGGGGGCTTTCACTTCTCTAGGTAGAGAATTGCACGGGGCGCCTGTATCATAAATAAAACATTTCTTCACTGCTAGTAAACTGTTAACATTACACACTTTTTTTTTTACCAAAAAAAAAAGGGATAAATAACACATGAGGGTTCATATTTCCAAGAAGCCAGCGACTGTCGGCACTTTCGGTTTTCACTCTTTCATTACTTTGGATATCTGTTTGCAAGTTAACACAAAATAACATTTAATATAATCTTTAAATTGCAGTGTTTCTGTGTGAAAGTCCTGCCCAGCATTATAGAATTATGCTACATTGTCCCACCATATAAAGAGGCTCTTTTTTATGGGTGGTATAAGAGTAACAGTCATGCAGAAGACAACAAAACATTGCTCATGACCAGCCTGAATGAATGTGCACTGAATCATTAAAATTAGACAAACGGCTCGATAGAAATCACTTTTCTTCATCAGTTTCACCATTCATTTACACTTAATTATGTTTTATTTTTTTCAGAATGTCTCATTAACTCTTAACCATTCACTGTCACAAAAGCAATTTGTTATAGTTTTATAAAATAACAAGAATATTCATCATTCATAAACAATTATTCATAACTCATATTCAGAAATAAAATGTTTGTCCTAAATTCTTTCAGTATTGTTTTGACAGTTATTCTCTCACCGATGACACTGATCATAATATACTGAAATAAAATAAAATAAAAACAAATGTTTCCTTACTAAAATTATTTTCCTTCAAACCTTCAGTTTGATAAGGGAAAAATTAGAAGGCTAATGTTTTGTCATGTTTTGTATGGCAGTCAAACGAGCTGCCGTTGGCTAGTATTTATGATAAACTTCTCTACCCGAATCTACATTATCTGATCCACAATGCCCTCTCTCATCGCACTACTGACTTTATAGTTCATTCTAGAGAAACACTTTACTTTACTGCCATTTATATTATATTTATACACAAGTCTACAAACTGCTGCCAATTCATTCATCTTTCAAGTTGCTGTTATGGAAAAATATACTATGGAAGTCAATGGGGACCAGAAACTTAAAAATACCTTTTATGTTTAAAAGAAAGAAAGAAAGAAATTCAAACAGGTTTGGAACAACTTGAGGGTGAGTAAATGAATTTTCAGTTTTGGGTGAACTTTTTCTTTACGTTTGAGCCTTAAAAAGTAAAAAAAGAGTAAATTACAATAAAGAGATTTTTGTGAAAGCATATACCGAACAAACATATATGAGAACCATCTTTGCATTCCTTGCACCCACCTCTATTGTTCAGTTTGATGTTCATGGGTAGCTGGGTTGCCATGGCGAAGAGATTCTGCTGTAATGCATGTTGCATTATTCTCTGCTGCTCCGCTGCCATCAGCATCACTTTCTTCTCCGGTGGCTCTCCAGACTCCAGCTTCTCCCGGAGCTGCTCCAATGCGGCCGCCTGCACAGCTGCTGCAGCTTGTACCGCAGCCGCCTGAGCTGCACTGTGGTGGCTGGCCAAAGACACAGGGATGCCCACCCTGTTAGTCAGGCAGCTGGACAGCATGGAGTCCTCTGTGGAGCAAGAAAGCATCATGAAGTCTGTGTGTAAGGCAGTACTACAGTAACATTTTTTAGGTGACAGAACACTTTAACAACAAAACAAAAAGAGTGGACCATCTAACATCCCAAATCTTGGAAAAACTGTCAACTTTAAACAATTTCCTACTATTTTAAGTAGTGGACGATTTACCCATAGTTTATGGTTAATTTTGCAACACGGAACACTTACAAACAGTAAAGCAAAACAGCATAACATGAAAACAGAAGCCCTTTATCACAAATGAATGTAACACAATCTTTAAAATTATGACTTACTCATTGTTATGAGTTGATTAATTTAATGTTTTTTTCTTCATATTTTTGAATAAAAACTGAAATATTATTATAATAAAAAAAAGAACTGTTTGATTTTAATATATTGTAAAATGCCATTTAATCCTGTGATGGCAAAATTGAATTTTCAGCAGTCATTACTCTAGTCTTCAGTCAGTGCCGCATGATCCTTCAGGAACCATTCTAAAATGCTGAATTGCTGTTCAAGAAACATTTCTTATTATTATAAATGATGAGTAATAATTTTTGATGACTAGAAAGTTCAAAAGAACAGCATTTATTTGAAACAGAAATATTTTGTACCATTATAAATGTCCTCACTATCACTTTTGATCAATTTAATGCATCCTTCCTGAATAAAAACATTTCTTAAAAAAAAAAAAATCTCACTCACCCCAAATTTTTCAACGTTTTGAACGGTTAGTGTATTTTATTCTTTTTTTCATATTTTATTTTACTTATCTGACATTAGTTTTAATACTGTGGACCTGATTCACTTAAAATCAACATTTTAAAATCAAAATTTTATATTGTAAAATGGTTTTGCAAATGAAAAGGAAGTTATTCAATAATCTGAATGCAGCATTTTATTCAACAAATTTAGGTTTAGCAATACGCTGCAACAACATCCTCACAGGGAAGTATGAGTATGAAACACAAGGCATGACATCTATTTAAAGCTGCTTCGTAAACACTATAAATACTGTCAGATTCGTAAGGCTCTTTGATCCTTAAAGTTGCGTGACTTGTCTTTTTCCATATGGGCACATTACTGAATCATGAAGCAGCCCATGTCTCTTTGTGTTTCATTGCTCCTGCTGCTGTGATGTGGAAACTGGCAGAGTGGGCAAGAGGAAGTCCTGCAAGCTGTTTCCTGTCTGCTCTGATGACCATTCAGACCACTGCGTGGAATAAGCGTGAGTAAGATGTGGCAGTGTTATTGTGTAAGAGAGATAACTTCTTCTTTGGAGGATCTAGGTTGTAATTAACATGGTCTGAAATAACATTCAATTTCCTGATAAGGAATAACACTTTTCTTTCGCTTTCTTTTCAAAAATCAACCATCAATAGAATACTTCTACATAATTACATTTTCATTTTTATTATTTTATCTATTTCTCATTGTAGTCTATTTTATTTTATCAATACAGCAAAGAATTATTGTGCAAGGGAGGTAAAATGTTGTATGTTCAGCTGTGTATTAAAATGTATCTTAATTAGGGATGTGCGGGTCTAGTCGACTAGTCGACTAAACGGTACAGCTCCTACTAGTCGACACTGAAAACAATAGTCGATTACACGACAGAAAAAAAACATGATTTTATCATTAAAATTACCGTCATTTTAACATTGCATTTAAAATATTTTAAATAACAAGTTAAAATAAAACGTTTGAAAAATAGCTCAGGCCCGACGGGCCGCTAACTTTTTTACGCCCCTCGGGCTGAGCTTCGGGACAATTTCCACGTCATAATTCAGACGCGGGCCGGGCCTCGGGCCTGTTTTAGGCTTCTCCTTATTTTTATATTTTAGACATCCATCAATTAGTTATTGATAAAGACATCAAAATAACATAGTAAAATAATAATAAAAAAAAAGAAAAAAAGAAGTCACTTGAACAAGTTCCTTAGAACAGAAGCTTAAAGACAGCTACTAACTGTGGTGAGAACATAGCGCTACATCAACTATGACTGCTTTGGCCATAAACGGACGAAACTTTTGGCCATCGACTCATAACATGAACATATAGTCCTGGTCAAAAAAGAAGCCAAGAACACACATATATGTGTGTGTACACACATATATAAACAGGAGGAAACAAAAAAATGGATCAATCAGCCTGATGGAAAAATCTCCTTTTTCTCCACGAAGGCACGACCAGCTACAAAATAGGCAATTTTCCCTGCTTTCCGTGCCTCATCTACTAGCGGCCACAACTTCAACCTGCTTTCTCTGTCGGCCTTACAGAGATCCTCTCTGAAACGCAGACCATTTTCCCGTAGAAATGCGGAATTTTTGGCTGCCGCCCATACCGCTGCTCTGAGTGTACGCGAGGAGAACTGAATGATTATACCGTGGGCAGAATTCACTTTCTTCATACCAACGCGATGCACTGTGTCAATCACATCCGGAAGACGATCACTGTGTTCTGGCAGTAATTTCTGACAGATGCGAATCACTTCTTTCCTCACATTTTTCTCATCCATGTTTTCTGGCACGCCGTGTAATTTCAAATTCCAGCGTCTAGAGTACCGTTCCAATTCAGTGATGCGTGACTCCAAGACGCCGATTCGATTACTCTCCTTCAAAAGCGAAGACTCGACCTGGGAAACTTTGGTCTTCACCTCATTCACATCTTCACATACGGAGTTAAGCTTTTCTTTCAAACCAGCAATGTGAGAAGTATTCGCCGCAACCATTGACTCCAGTTTATCAGACCTCATGTTGATTAGCTTAGAAAGTTTCGTGATAATGTCGTCAGCGGACTCACCACGGCCTTTTTTGGAGGGAGGCTTCAGAGGAGTAGAAGGAAGCGAGGGGAAATCTTCTACTGACAACATCGAAAATTCCATCTTCTCTTCAGGCCCATAGTAGTCGTGACAACTGTCAATTAAAACGTTGCAGGCAGCAGCAGAGTTAGCTGTCATCTCCGTGTCAGCAGCCATTTCTTTCTTCTTCGTAGCAGAATTCTTTCTTTTCTTATCAGCTGACATGTTTCAGAACAAACTATGGTGCACGAGTAGCACTAAGCATCCAGTTAAAACGTAAACTGATAAAGAAATGTCCGTTTTATTGCTCAGATTTAACTTTGTTGATGGGCGCTATAACTCAACACCTGTGCTCACGGCGCCATCTTGCGCGTCTCACGACCGCCTAAAATGAAATGATGATAACGCGAGGCAAGTGTGCGGCAAGCGGAATTCATTGAGGAATTTGACAGTGTGATTCATAGATTAAGTATTTCAAATATAGGCTATTATATATGCTACACGCATGCACAGAGGTTTTTTTTCTTACTATCTTTTGGGGGTTTCTTGCTTTTAGACTAGTCGACTAGTCGGATACAAAACTTTCGTTTAAACGTCAGTCAAATTAGTCGTCGCGCACATCCCTAATCTTAATATTTAAGTATTTTAACATAGATTTTTTTTAAGCAGTTCCAGAAATAGGTTGTGACAAAGGGAAATACAAACACAAACCTTTCTTGATAACAGTGGTCTGAGTCATGTGCCCACCGTTAGGAGTGGGCATGCTGATGTGGGGCATCTGGAGTTTGGGGGAAGCCAGCAGTGTGGGGGTTCCCACGGGGGAGTAGCTGAAGAGGGTGGAGCCATAACTCTGTCTCCGCCCTTCACGACGGTTGCTATCGATAGCTGCCTGAAGCTCACCGGGAGAGCTCAATCCCCGCTTTTCACATTCATATGGATAGAGGTACTTCATATACCTGTAGACAAGAAAGGACAGAACGTGAAGCTACACCTAAATATCAAACCAAGTGGCATCTTCAAATAAAAGCTCAGGATCTTTACTCAGAACAAACTTCACGTTTCTGAGACATTTTTTAAATGAGTTTTGATCAGAAGATCTCAAAGTGATTGTTATGTATGAAGTTCACGCAGGTGTCGTAACCACTGGTGTAGTTCAACCACTGACAGCTGGCAGCTCATTTTGAACTGTACATCTATTGTTTTAACCCTATCATATATTTAATGAATTTTTCAAAACTATGTCATTCATGGATGAGAGGCCAACTGTCTACATAAAGAGCCTTTTTTTGTCATGATCAACGTAATAATGACTGCCTTCAAATTCCATCGTGTTTTCTTATGACTGACTACAGGGCTACAGGCAGTGCTTAATTTGTAAATGAATAATTGCCAGATCCAAAACAGCAATTAAAAGGCGCTGTGACCGACACTGAAAATACAACTTCAGTTTTCCCAGAACATTCAATGACGTCACTAAACGGTGATGCCACAATTATAAGACAATAGGCATGGGCCGATTACCGGTTTCAAGGTATACCGCGATTTGAAAATGTCACGGTTTCAGAACCACTAATATTTTCCGTTATACCGTTCCTGCGGTATGCGCTGTTGTTCATGTCTCCTCAAAGACTGAAAGTGTAGGAATCCCTCAGGTTGAGTGCAGTGTAGAGAGTAACATGACCCTCCTCCCCGTTGGTGCGAGCGAGCGGTCAGTCACGTGTGTGTAGGATGGCCGAACTTTTAAGGAGCTGCCCCTGGAACTTACGTGATTGGCAACCGGACGTTTTTTGTCTTATTGCAACTCGTCTCTTTTCTGGACTTGCACAAACTGCGTTGCAATGCAATCTTTTTCCAAAATGTAATTTATGTGAAAATATGAAGTCTGTAAACGCCCGTTAACACAGGCCAGAGACGCTGAAGACGGACGCACAGAGAAAAATACTGTAGCAGGCAGATCACTCACTGTTCATGATGCACGAACTATTGGAAGAAAATCCTCAATATTGATTTGGGGGTTTATATGAATGTGTTTCTGAGGGGAACTGACTGTCTTCAGAAAAGTTTACGTGGTATTTTCTTTTCATCTCGTCTCTGTATAGTTCATATTAAAGCAGTGTTTCAGCGCAGTGTTGCTTTGTTTACAGCGGTAACCAAGGAAACACCGTATCTGGTGTTCCAGAAGCGCCTCCTGCTGTCAGAGAGAGACTCTGCGTCTCATTCAGAGCTCCTGTTGTTTGTTTCGTTCAGGCATGTAGTATAATTTCACAAAGCTAGTCAGAACATTCTGTTTTTGCTTCAAATTGGGTTATTATTAAATCAAATTATGTATATGAAATTATATAACTAAATTATATGAAATGATATAAATGATATGTATATGAATTATAGAACTTAAATTAAATAACTGTAATTACAGATTTAGGTTATATAAAGATGTCAGTCTTTATTTTTCTTCGTTTTAGGAAACAAATCAAAGAAAAAATAAACATTCTACTGTTCCTAATATTCTGTATGTTGCTCAAAAACAAAATATATTGTAAACATTCTACTGTTCCTAATATTCTGTATGTTGCTCAAAAATAAAATATATTGCGTTCAGCAGAACAGATCAGAACAGAACAGTCATTTAAAAATAACACATTTTAGAGCTGTAACGACAATACCGTGATACCGTGAAACCGTGATATTGTTGCTTAAGGTTATCATACCGTCAAAATCTCATACCGGCCCATGCCTATAAGAGAGCATTGTTCACAAGTTTCTGCATTAACTGCATTAATTGATTATTAGGGCACAGCTTCAAACTCTGGGTCAAAAATGGGTTGCCAGGATGATTTTAGGAAAATGAATATCTAAGATGCATTAAAAATAACAAAATTTGTTTTCATAAAAATAAAATTCAATCATAGTATGGGTATAAATATGCGAAAAATATCTGACTTAAATATGTAACAGTTTTAATTAAACGTGCATATAAACACTTTGTGCTTTCGAATTATGTCTTACTCTTATCTGCATGATCAAAAATGATGTATTTTATGTTTCAGCTGTTCAATCGCGCCGGCACCTCGCGCGCTCACATACAGTGGGTACGGAAAGTATTCAGACCACCTTCAATTTTTCACTCTTTGTTATATTGCAGCCATTTGCTAAAATCATTTAAGTTAATTTTTTTCCTCATTAATGTACACAAAGCACCCCATATTGACAGAAAAACACAGAATTGTTGACATTTTTGCAGATTTATTAAAAAAGAAAAACTGAAATATCACATGGTCCTAAGTATTCAGACCCTTTGCTGTGACACTCATATATTTAACTCAGGTGCTGTCCATTTCTTCTGA
Source organism: Sinocyclocheilus anshuiensis (assembly GCF_001515605.1). Lineage (NCBI taxonomy): Eukaryota > Metazoa > Chordata > Actinopteri > Cypriniformes > Cyprinidae > Sinocyclocheilus > Sinocyclocheilus anshuiensis. The sequence continues at coordinate 894,327 of NW_015557066.1, forward strand.
TCATCCTTGAGATGGTTCTACACCTTCATTTGAGTCCAGCTGTGTTTGATTATACTGATTGGACTTGATTAGGAAAGCCACACACCTGTCTATATAAGACCTTACAGCTCACAGTGCATGTCAGAGCAAATGAGAATCATGAGGTCAAAGGAACTGCCTGAAGAGCTCAGAGACAGAATTGTGGCAAGGCACAGATCTGGCCAAGGTTACAAAAAAATTTCTGCTGCACTTAAGGTTCCTAAGAGCA
>NW_015557066.1:897360-906498 GCF_001515605.1 Sinocyclocheilus anshuiensis
AAAAAAAGGTTACACTGGTCAATTTAAATAGTCCGTGGTATAACTGGTCCAATTTGTATGCCAAGCACATTTTTGCTCATGTGAAGAGGATATTTCTGTCGATATACGAACGCGCGTGAAGTACAAAGCCTCTACATTATAAATAATAGTTTAATTCAAATACATTGTGAATATGGAAACATTAGGATTTGTGCCAAATGAGAGGTACGTGAGCCCAATTAACTCCTGGTACTTTCAGTTTCGCTTTGTTTTGGTTTCTTTACGTTTATATATTTTTATTTCATTCTTGTTCTGTTCTGAATAGCGTTACATTTATATTATTTGTTTTGGAGTGAGCTATACTAACGTATAGCTATGTTTATAGTAGGGCTGTGTGATTAATCGAAATCGTCATAAAATTTATAGCACGATTTTCCGTGCCCCCGACCTCCCGCAGTATGCTATCCGAACCAATCAGAGCGCAGCGCGCCTAAATGGAGCACGAGAACAGAACAGACCGGGCGGGCATACAAACGTAATGCCAGGTTCACACACTCCGTCTGTGGTGCGTATTTTTTTCGCGTCCATGTTAACGGATCAGAGCGTTCACACTACACGTGATTGCGGTCGGGCAGTGCGCTCCAGGAGCGGTGCGTCTGCAGCAGTCATGCTGCGATCGTTTTTGCACGGAATCCTGCACTGCTGTGCTGCACGCGCTGAAAGTGACAGCGCATTATTCGCAGTAAAAAATAACATGGATTGGCACGGAAATTTCTGCTTCTGCACCGGATACACATACTGTATACGCATTGCAGACGGAGTACATGTGAACTTGGCGCAACAAATCTAGTTCAACAATTGAGGCAACGCCACAAAGAGCTCTATGACCAATGCATGGCAAAAAAAAATCCCTGGACACGGGATTTTTATTTTTTCTGCCATATGTCTATTCTAGAGACATTTTTTTACACCTTTACTTAGTGATTATTTTGCCTTATGTCTGTTCTAGAGACATGTTACAGCTTTTTGATAAAGCTCTAATTGGTTTTCTTTTGGAAATATGTTTCAAATTCACACTGAATGCATTTATGACTGTAAAACATGTCTGTGTGTCAAAATCGTGATTAAAATTGAAATCGCAAAATTGATCAAAGAAATCGCGATAGGTTTTTTTTGTCCATATCGCACAGCCCTAGTTTATAGTGTTTAAAATGTTTATACATTATAATAGTTCACTTTATTTGGTATTATTTCTGGCATTTCTGGTATTATTACACTCTCTCCAAACGTTCAGCTGCTCACAAAACAATAAGCAGTAAGCACCAATCAATGAGAGCGAGTTTGAACTTAAGAAAGCTGACTGGTCACGGTCAAAAATATGTTGAGACCCAATACATAACCTCCAAATACATAAACCTGCGCTCGCTCTCATATGCACGCAGGCACTGTCACAATCTAATGCCGGATCCTTAAAAACAATTACCGGAAAGCAAAAATCCAAAATCGGACATTTTCCAGAACAGGATCTGGCTCAAATTAAGCACTGGCTACAGGAGACCTGCATGTCTTAGAGAGTTATGTAATTGTGTTAAATGACAGTGCTGAGAGTGGACTTGCACAAACAAGTTAATGTGTTCCCCAAGTACGTCAACGATTTACACCGAAAGTAGCAACAGAAACAGCACTATATTTCTGAAACACATAAATATTAAAATATTTTAAATATTTAAATATTTGAGTCAAATGTAAAATTAACAAAAATTCATAAAGTTCAGATCTCTTTATTAGGGGTGCAAAAATCTATCAAATTAATTATATTGACAATAGTAAATTAATCAAATGAACTGCAATTAATCACATATACACTACCATTCAAAAGTTTAGGGTCAGTAAGATTTTTTTTTAAAGAAATAAAATTGATCAAAAGTGACAGTGAAGACTATTACATTGTTATAAAGATTATATTTGGACTCTTTTTAAAATAAATTTCTATAAATAAGTTGTATAACAAAAAAAAAATCACTCTGAAAAGAATTCTGAAAGAATTTGTTTTTCAACATGAAACCATGATTTCTGAAGGATCCTGTGACACTCAAGACTTGTATAATGGCTGCTGAAATTTCTGCTTTGCCATCACAGGAAGAAATTACATTTTAAAACATTAAAATATAAAATAGTTATTTTAAATTGTAATAATTTTTCCACAATATGACTGTTTTACTGTATTTTTGTTAAAATGAATACAGCCTCTGTGAGCCTAAATTTTGAACAATAGTATATTAACATTTTGCTGAAGAAAAAAACTTTGACGAGTGTTAGATGAGTAAAGCATTAGTCAAAAAGCAGCTTTAGAAATCAATATATTGTCCACAGCAATCCATTTCGCAATCAAGTTTGTCAATGTGTCTTTAGCAGTTGTTCACACAGGATGCGTTCTTTTGTTCGGAACCTTTATACATATGCAAAATGTCTTTGGCCATTACGTTGTGTCCTACTGTTTTAAGGTTTTTTCACCATAAAAGCCATGTTTTTGACAATAATTAATTGTACTATATTAAGTTAAATAGCGAGCCCTAGTCTTTATTCAATTCACATTGTTCTGATTCGACAATGTACAATGCGTAAACAGCATTATTGTTTGCTTGATTAATCTCAGTTTTGCTGAACAAATGTATCTCTTTAAAAGCTCTTTCTTACTTCTAGCAAACACTGTCAAATACACTCCCCTCTCTACTCTCTTTATTTTAAAAGCAGATAATTGAACAGGACAAGATAGACAAGAATCAACTGGCAGCTATCAACAGGTTGTTCCCGTCTGAAGTTATCTCACTCACTGTGTTCGGAGGGTGAAAGCCGCACTGGTGATGGAGGTAGGGAGGTTCAGGCCTTTGGTAATCTCGCGCCATATTTTCTTATTGATGACTTCCACTAAGCCGCCTTTTTCAGTGACAAGCTTGTAGAGAGAGTAGAGATCCAACACCTGCTTGGCCATGATAGGAATCCGATTCACTGGAGTCCCTGCAGGAGCCGGGGGAAAAAGCACAATATCCACAATCAATGCCATTAACTCAAGCTCATTGACGGGCCTCGCGGCCGCTTATAAGGCCAATCAGTCAAGCATAAGTAAAACGTCCGACAGCTTCCCACTCCACTTAGCAAAAATATCACTTTTTCCTTCAGTCAAAGGTCTGCACTGTCTGTTTTGCCTCTAGTGAAAAGAAAGACCTGTGGCTTCTTATTTGGAGAACGATTGGATTTATGTAAGAGTGAAATCTCAATCAGTAAAAATAATTTCACACTGTATGTACTCAAAGTGAAAATAATTTATCATGATCTAATATGCACCTTAAATCCCAAACAGTAGTTGGAAATAATCATTTTGACTATAAAGAGCAAATGGCCTTTTTAAAAGAGAACAAAAGTCGCCAAACATCTAAACTCTCGGATGTCGATGCTTAAACACTGCTCTCCTTCATACTGCCAGTTCATTTGTTGAATGAAAAAAAACCTTGGTGATAATTTGTGCTCACGATTTAATGTTAGGTTGTAATGTGCGAAGAGGATAAGCCCTTTGTGTGCATCTGAGACCGCCTGACCTCAAGATAATTAACCTGTATTTTGCTGATAGAGTTCTATTGTGCCCATTGGATTTGCCATAATAGCAATCAATACGTAGAGAAATATAGAGCAAACAACAGCAAGCAGAGCCACAGTCTGAAAAGAGCAAGGAGAGCAGAGCTATGGTCTATCAAGGTAAAAACACATCAATTAAGACTTGTAATTACGGCTTCATTTAGCCTCTCTGGCATGTAAACTAAGAGACACTATTAAAACCAAAGATTTATCTGCCTTCTCTCCGAGACAATGCTGGCATTAGATCTAAAGTAGCACAAACATCTAAAACAATCGATTGATGTTTCTAACTTCTCCTCAAATTGACCACACAATCACTGAAGTGAAAGTAACTATCAAGGGTCTTGATTTGAAAAACCTGAAATGGTTTAAAGTAGTAGTTCTCAACTGGATTTGATTCAAATCATACTTTACACTGGAAATCAAGTAATAACGCAACACTGTACAAATCGTTTTTCTGTACAAAAAAACAAACAAACAAACAAAAAAGCTGTCTTAAAGTCGGCATGAAACGGAATAACGATTATCTTTTCTTCTCTACTGTGACGTCTATCCGAGTGAAACGGCATCTGAAATGAAAGGGCGGGACTTGATTTCGTCCTTCGGGAATTTATTGGATCGTTGGAAGTTGGGGCGTTGCTAAAAAAATGGAGGTAGATCTGAATGCCAGTTTGCAGTTAGTTGTGGGTGGATTTCTCTCCACTGGATTCACCGCCGACACCCTCGCATGAAGAAATTGTTTATTTATTGAGGAAGATGACGACAAGGACGATCAACGGCACAAAACATGCCTAACATCGCGCGCGCGAGAGAGAGACTGCCTGAATGACTGAGCGCGTCCTCCATCAGGTCAAGTCATATTCATAAAAAAATAGTTTGCGATGTCCTAAGAGTAATGTTGTCGTAATATCCTAATATCCTTTACATTTTTAAGGTTAGTGTACTCCCCCATGGCTTGCGTCAGCACTGGTCAATGCATTGATTTCTATAAAGTGAAGCATCAGCTTCAGCTTTTCCCCCTGTTGTTTATCCCAGCGTTTACCCCTCACGTCACTAGCTCCGCCCTTGCACCATAGCTCGTGACCGGATGAGAAGATGAGTCGTTTTGAGGGGGAGGTTGACGTTTTTGATTAAAGATTACAAGGGCACATGAATAAAAAAAAAAAAATGAAGTGCACGGATAAATTATTTATAATAAACACAACAGTATTCCATTAAAGGGGTCATATGATGCGATTTCAATTTTTTTCTTTCTCTGTGGAGTGTTACAAGCTCTTGGTGCATAAAGAAGATCTGTAAAGTTGCAAAGACTAAAGTCTCAAATCCAAAGAGATATTCTTAGCCGTTCCTCACTCAAGCCCCCGGCCTCTGCTCACTATAGCAGTCACTATAGCAGTCAATCATAATGCACTGGATAGCTGGCCAATCACAGCACACCTCGCTTTTTCAGACCGATGAGCTTTGTAAAAATCGACGCGTTTCAGAAAGGCGGTGCATAGAGGAGAAACAATAATGTACAGTATGTGGAAAATAATGTGCTTTTTGAACCTTAAACCGCATAAACACATTTCATTACACCAAATACACCAAATAATGTTCTTTTTAGCAACATCAGAATTTTCAATTTTTATTTCATGCCGACTTTAAAAATAACACTCTGAAATGTATTAAAAAATAATGAATTTAAATAAAATTAATCTTGGGCATAGAACACACTGTGGTTGGCAAACAATTTATTTATTTAATTATAAAACATTTTATAATCTAAAACAACATTAAACTTATTTCGTATTTTCTCTAAACCTTCTTGGATATCAAGACAGGCACCCTGCAATTCTGGCCATATTAAAGATACACTGTGTGTGAATTTGCACATTATAATGTAAGCATCATTGACCCCTTGTGTTTAATAAAAAAATAGTCAAAGAATGATTTAATAAAAAATGAGAATGACTAGTAATTGTCTCTAATTGGCCTGATTAGCTAAGCCCTCCATAAAAACACTTATTATTTAGTGGTACAGTATTGCATGATTTGTAGATTATATTTAATAGTTTATTTAGTTTAATAATAATAGTTTATAGTTTATTTAACTATAAATGAGGCGATATTTGACTCCTTAAAGTAATTCGCAGGTTCAAAAACGCAGATTTATTCATTGAGTTTTTGACGAAATAGAGCACAATCAGGCAATGGTGTTCACTTAATATTAACTTTTGTATAATATCAAAAATGTATAAAACTGCTGTATAAATTCAATGTCACAGTTGCAAACTTCATAAACATTAAAAAGCTGTCACTCGTCTTAGTTCATCGCGATCTCACAAACTTCCATTATAATTTATGAAGCTCTCTACACTGCACACTGAATCTATTATTTATTGTCTACACTTTGTTTGTTATAATGAGAGGATCTGAGCTTGAATGACTCAGCACTGAACAAAAACCGCAGTCTGCTTTCACGATCTGTACTGTGAGGAGCAGGAAGTGCAGCGATAAAGAAGCATTTTCATTGGCTGCAGTCTGCAGGTATTATGGCCAATCACAAAAGACGGCATTGCACAGCTAGCCATAGACACAAATATCCTGCTATGTTTTTATTATATATTGCGCTACGTTTATGTGCAGAACTGGGATCGATTTCGTAGGCTATTGAATGGATAAAATATGGAAATCACTGTAATTTCCAAAAAAAACCTAAGCAGTTGAAAGTGTAACGCCATCCCCTCTCGAAATGTACTCACCAGCCCTGCATATAAGCCAAAACGATGTCAGGCCTATATAATCACTCTTTTTTGTATGCATATTGCATAGTTGTGCTAGGAGTGTAAAACTAATGTCCACTCTTTCATTTGTGATAACGCAATGAAACATGTCAAAGTCATTGTTCTTGGTCATTGTTTTTGACCAAGCTGACATACAAAGCTTATTAACCCCAGCCTATAATTGATTCAAATAAAATAGCAGGTTTTAGCCATTTTATTAGACATAATTTTGTGGGTTTTAGTGAAAATGGCAAAGAGGAAGGAGATGTCCTCTGCAACCAAGGATAATATTATCAAAATGGCTAAATCTGGTCAATTGACTTTGGATATTGCTTATTTGCTGAATCTGAATGTCCGTAGATGTATTGCATAACACTGTGAAACAGGTACTATGCAGAATAGGCCAGTCAAAGAAGACTAGTTAGCATTTTTACAGTAGATTGAAAATCACCTCATTGTGTGAATGCTTCAAAATAACTTCTAAAGTCCTGGATGAGATTTGCAATTGTGAGAAAATGTCTCCTGTAATCAAAAACAAGCGAGAACTAACAAAATATCTCTATTAATAACTGATTGAACTGTAATCAATCTATGCTTATTTCCTGTGCGCTTTTTGTTTTTCAATGCATTTTTTTTTTGCATAGTAAAAGTTGCTTGCCTTTCCATATAATTTTGTCAGGTTAATACCTTAAACCTTCAAGTTTAGTGTTTTCATCTTCCCAATATAACATATTCCTGTTTTACTTAATAACTTTTAATAACTTTTAGGGTTAATATCTGCTTAATATTTAAGCAAATATTGTGCAAATATTCCCTCCGGACATCACTTGCAAAACCTTCCCTCCTAACATACTCCTTACTTAACATACCTTATAATGTACAAAGTTAAAACACAATAATGCACAAATAATTATTTATTCCCATGCACAAAAGACCAAGTGAAATGAGGCTGGAGCAAATAAATAAAACCTGACTCTACAAAAGCCACCTTTGGACTGAATCTGAACCTGGATAACCATCTTTAAAACAAGATTTACGAGCGCTCGATTTCTGAGCTGATGTATTCATCTCCTCTAGTTCCCTGAATAAGATGCAGTGAATAAAGGCCAGTACGAGCTTTTGTCATCCCAAACAATTTGATCTGGTCATGCATCATTATGACAATGAGTGATTGTGGAGTGCAGAGAAACACATTTCGCCGAGCTCACATAGTTGCCTGCTGTTAATTGCTCACTGGCTAAAAAGGTTTAATTGAAAATGTGCTGAAGGGAATAAGCTGGTGTTGGGGCCAATCATCTATGTGGCTGCCTTCATCAGCAGTCTGCGTTTTAATCATTCACTTCAGCCAGATAATGGAAGGACAATGTGGCTGCGATTGCTTGGTCTTCCGAAGCATGAAATGAAGGGCTAATTTGTAGAAAAAAAAAAAAAACTTTATCCATGTGTATAAAACAGGCAAATTGTACTGACCAACAAGCCTGAGTAAGTCCTCTATGATGTGTTTGTCAGGAACACTAGGTAGCTTTACATTACATTTATTAATTTGGCAGATGCTTTTATCCAAAGTGACATTTAAGATATGCTACAAAGGCAACTCTTCCTAAGGAGCTAGTAACAGGTTTGCCTACATGCTTTCCATTTAACAAAAAAAAAAAATCAATCTCTGCCTGGGTTGAAAGTGGAGTACAAGTATAAACATTTAGCTGAAAAAGACAGGTATATATATATATATATATATAGGGCTGTGCCGATTAGAGCCCGACCGAAATGGTTTTTTTGGGGGCCGATACCGATACCGATATTAGGGAGTAAAAAAAGTATTTATTACTAAGTATATAAAAAGTATTTAATACCGTGTATTTATATACACGGTATTCTTTGTGTATATTATAGTACAGTACCAGTCAAAATTTGGACACTTTCCCATTCGTGTGTCCAAACTTTTGACTGGTACTGTATATAGAATACAGTATATACATAAACAGAATATATATACAAACACATTTTTTGCAATGATCACTCAAATGTGGTGATCAAACACTTATAATGACGTGACAAAGATATGTAATGGAGGCAGGGCATTTAACAATTTAACAATAAACTTTATTATCCAAAATGAGTCTGACACCAATGCACTGAAGAGTAAAGTTGAAGTTTATTCAACTTTATTTCAATTCAATTCCATTCAACTTTATTGCGGATATGAAGTTTATTTAACTTTGGAACATTCATTCACAGATTTGCGCTACTGTCTTCACACACAGACGAAACTTACTAGAGAAGTGTGAAGTGTGACATAATATACCTCTGTAAATAAATACAATTTAAATTCACGTCTCGCGCACTTTAATTTAACCGCCCGTAACGCCCGGACCCCGGGGGCTATCGATGCAGGGGTACGTCTCCTCGAGACGTACACTCGGCGTTTGAGAGGGTTCCTCGAGCTAAAGGGATACCCCGAATTTGGTGCGGATCCGCTGTGCCGTTACGGAGATATGGCCGTTCAAAGTTTCAATGGTATTCCATACACTTAAGCTTTAAAGCGTTTCATCCAGGTCGCCAGTAGCAAACAATGGAGCGCTCTGCTGGACAAACTAAGTAATTACACCATTTCAAGCATTTTATCTGCGTTATATGTTCCGTAAAAAAATTTTCATATCGGCGGCATATTCGCCGATACCAATGTATATCGGCGACAGGCTCATATCGGCCGATAATATCGGCAAAACGATATATCGGTCGGGCTCTAATATAAACATGA
>NW_015557066.1:906746-922022 GCF_001515605.1 Sinocyclocheilus anshuiensis
GTGTCCAAACTTTTGACTGGTACTGTATATAGAATACAGTATATACATAAACAGAATATAAACACATTTTTTGCAATGATCACTCAAATGTGGTGATCAAACACTTATAATGACGTGACAAAGATATGTAATGGAGGCAGGGCATTTAACAATTTAACAATAAACTTTATTATCCAAAATGAGTCTGACACCAATGCACTGAAGAGTAAAGTTGAAGTTTATTCAACTTTATTTCAATTCAATTCCATTCAACTTTATTGCGGATATGAAGTTTATTTAACTTTGGAACATTCATTCACAGATTTGCGCTACTGTCTTCACACACAGACGAAACTTACTAGAGAAGTGTGAAGTGTGACATAATATACCTCTGTAAATAAATACAATTTAAATTCACGTCTCGCGCACTTTAATTTAACCGCCCGTAACGCCCGGACCCCGGGGGCTATCGATGCAGGGGTACGTCTCCTCGAGACGTACACTCGGCGTTTGAGAGGGTTCCTCGAGCTAAAGGGATACCCCGAATTTGGTGCGGATCCGCTGTGCCGTTACGGAGATATGGCCGTTCAAAGTTTCAATGGTATTCCATACACTTGAGCTTTAAAGTGTTTCATCCATGTCACCAGTAGCAAACAATGGAGCACGTTCTGCTGGACAAACTACGTAATTACATAATTTACAAGCATTTTATCTGTTTTAGGTTCTGTAAAAAAAATTTCATATCGGTGGCATATTTGCCGATACCAATATATCTACGGCAGGCTCATATCGGCCGATAAAATCGGCAAAACGATATATCGGTCGGGCTCTAGTGCCGATAGATGATAGTACTGTGTATCAACGAGGCTGAAGCCTTTGACGATAGCTAGACGATTATTATTATTATTATCAGGCTAGTAATATTACCTAATTAATAATAGGGCTTATTTGTTCCATCATATTTCTTTTTCTGTGTTTTTACAGTGGTGCACGTTATAACCAATCACATACGATTCCTTTGAGTTTATGAATACAAAGGCCAATCAGAAGCATTCAGATGAGTCATCGCAGAAACAGCAGAGTTATGTTGTTCAGTGCTCGTTGACTGAATTCTGCTCTCTCGCAAATTCTCTCATCATAAACAACAAAGTGCAGATGTACGTGTGATGTAAGTATAGGAGATTTATTCATCATACAGTGTAGACGCTTCACTGATTATAATGGGAGTGTTTTTAAAGTGCATAAACTCGCACTAGACTGAAGTCAGTGATGATGTTCTTTGATGTAAACGTTCTTTGCTTGTTTTCTGTAGCTGCTGTTTGAATAACTGAGGAAATGTAAGCATTATAATTACTAACTTTGAATGTTTCTATTAAATTATCATGTTAAATACAAATTCAGTCATATTAAAAATATTTTATGACATGACATCCATAGGCTATTTGACTAAAAATATATAATGTGTAGTTGATAGATTACACTAACATTAGGCTGCTTTTAGCCTTACCCTGGAGTTGGTTCACTTTCCAGCTATGAAACTAAGTAAATAATTAAATAAATTAGCATGATAATATGCTATAGAGAGGGAGAGAGATTATAGAACTATAGAAAGGTGCAATAAATAAATCTACATTGTTATTTTTAATTGAAACAAGGTAGATGGTTATGACTAGGCATGGGCTGGTATGAGATTCTGACGGTATGATAACCTTAGATAAAAATATCACGGTTTCACGGTATCACGGTATTGCGGTTACAGCTCTAAAATATGTTATTTTTAAATGTCTGGGTAAAAAAAACTAAATTTGTTATTTTTAAGAAACATAGAACATTTTGGAACACTCTATAAACATGACAGGCTAAATAATTAAAATAAATAATTGAAAACGTCATCTGTACGGAACATCATTTTGTACAGAACATGGTTAGTCTACGTTACCCGAAAAATTCCTATACGGCAGACTTCATCTTTTTCGACGGGGGGAAAAGATCCAGGGATTCACCTCCTTCGGCCATCCCACACACAGGCGACTCTCTGACTGACTGCTCGCAGCCTCGCACCAACCGGAGGGGGAGGGGTCGTTGTGGTTTTGAAACCGTGACTTTTCCAAACCGCAGTATACCCTGAAACCGGTTATCGTCCCATGCCTAGTTATGACTAGCCATATATTTTTACTTTTTATATACATACATACTTTTGATTAATATGATTCTATATAGTGGTCGACCGTTATATCGCCAAGACCGTTATATCGCCAAGGCCGATATATCGGCCAATATTTGGCATTTTTAAAATATCGGCATCGGCCGATAAGTTTTTCTGTTTGGCCGATGCGTTCGAGGCGGGACTTTTATTTTGACGGCGCTGAGAGCTGCAGCGCCTGAGCACACAGTGCTCACATACTCCCTCTTGTTCGCCGTCGTCGTTAACAGTTCTGTCCGTCTAATAATCCGATGTTAAACAAAGGAAGTATTTCTGTCTAAAGTAGACTTTAGATGAACTGTTAAACAAAGGAATTAAAATGTATACAAAAAGTATTATAACGATTGCTTTTATATTATTAGTAATAGAAAGGCAAACATTATAATACTTCCTCGTTTGCCGTCAGCATTCGGCAAATACTCATTTACATCATTTAAACAAATCTTTGAATGGCTAATGAAAATTTAATTTCACAAACCTTGCAAACTTTGTCGAATCCAATTCTGAGATCTTGTGAAGTGTGCATGTGACCTGCATGATCGCGTGTTCTCTGTGTGTTCTCTGCGTGACTTTCGGTCCGTGCAAATTAAATGCTTTAAACATAAATTTGTGATTTCAAATTATGCTGCACTTGCCCACTGTCATATTCATGTCATTTTCACTGTGTGCTGTATGAATGATGTGTGTTATGAGTGTTACCTTGGCTTTATTTAAAAAAATATGATTCCCAATGCACACAAACTTCCCAGAATACTGAGTGCTCTATTGGTTACAGTTGAATAATTTTTTTTTTTACAGTTTTATTAGTTTTTTAATTATAAAATTATAAAAAATATTTATTTATTTGTGGAAAATACTTTGTCATTAAAGTATAAGTATATTTATTTTACAAAATTATTTTTTTAATCCATTTTCAAATGATTTCAAATGAAATATTAATTAAAATAAATACAATTATATCGGCTTTATATCGGCCACCCGGCTTTCCAAGATATCGGCATCGGCAGTCAAAAAACCAATATCGGTCAACCACTAATTCTATACACCGTAAAACATTGTTTTTAAATAACCAACGCTGAAAAAGAGATGCAGCACAATAGTCAAAGACATACATTTAGTGCATGTTTAAAAAACAACTGAAAAGAAGCACTTTGTGGAGTAGCCAAATGTAGTAAATTAGCATAATCAAAATCTATACTTTTATTCTTTTTTTAAATCTTAGCAGAATGGCATTTCCACACACTTCAGGGGTGTGCTTTGGGAGTGCTATTAGCCTGAATTCCATCCTATGGAACACAGGGAAATTAGAACTGAAAATACAGCAGAAACGAAAAGACTCACTCTTCATGGTCTTTCATTCTCTTCATTAGTATTTCAGGTAATTATAAAAGTGTCAATTATTGATTTATTCAAAAGAAAGTGCTGATGCTGCCCTAAGATGTGATCAATTTATTGTTGCCTTCCTGTGGGAATCATGAATCAAAGTGGGAATTTATCAGTTTACAATAGACAATAACACTTGCATTGTTCCTATTGCTTAAAGATTAGTGGTCGTAAATGAGCCCATCACTCCAAAGTCTCTTCCACGATGGACATATTTATTCTTCAGCCATCAAGGCATCTCAAAAGAAAAGGATACAATTAGGTGATTTACATCAGTTGTTTAAATCTAATTTCTCTTCATATAATGAGACCATCATAGTATAGCCAGAGTCAAACAAAGAAAGTTTTCACCAAACAACTGTCCATGTTTCTAAAACTTTCTTGGAATCACACGATATCTCCGCTTTGACAGAGATATAATTTGCAGCACACGTTTCATTTACAGGTCTCAAACAGCTGGTCATAAATACTTCTCTCTATATAAAGCTCTCTGGGGGAGCAGGGAATTTCATCTACATTCTTCCATGAGTGGAGTTAAACACAGGACTGTTTGTGTTGAGCTGTGAAATAGAGGCAGCCATTTTGATGTGAAAAAAGATACGGCCATCTCAGTATACAGATGGGCTTGCGACAAACGATTCACATTTGACAGGTTATGATTGATGATGGCAAGGTTCAGGGGACACTGGGAAGGCCAGTGACCTCTGGTCTCAGGCCAGGCCTACAGGGGACAACAGTCCTGGCACAGATTCCCTCCCAGCGGGGGAGAACCTTTCGTGTATTGCTTTTTAATGTGTTCCGGACACATAGTGAAGCTGAGGAGATTTCAGCCAAAGTTTTCATTTTCTTACTATCGTCAAGCTGTTATTTGATCCTGTGACTGAACTGATGTGGAACGTCATTCTGGGAGGGGAACATTTTGCATTGCGTCTATCCGAAATGAACTATCACTTATTTTTGTGAATCATGCAGATCTAGCAGCAAATTGCAAATTTTCTCAAGTTGAGGAAGTCCTTAGTGATAAAAATAAAATGAAAAATGTACAGTTATTACAATATATAATAAAAACAGTACCTTCCAGCAATGCATGCTCAGTTAGGACACTTAAATTTGGTGGTGAAACAATTGTCATTTAGAAAGTGCAAGTAAATTTCACAAATAGTTACAAAGAAGAAGCATACCACATTGAAAGACTGAAATAGTATTTTCTTGTAAAAAATTACTCCAGTAATCTTTATTTACAGTTTTGAAAGATAATTTTTTACTGTATAGGTGCTAATAGACAGAGGGCGGTTCTGGGGTTTGTGAGCCTGTGTCTGAAGTAGAGAAAAACTGCACCTCTGAAAGTACGAAGACTGGAACTTTCAAACTTCACTTTTTGTTCTAAATCGAAGAACAACATGAGGGTAAATTATGGTAAATCATTTTTCATTTTGAGGTGAACTATTGCTTTAAGATTTGTTAGTGGGAAAAAATTAAATACACAAATCCAAATATTAAAACTCAAAAATCTTGCATTATAGATATGTGTACAACATTTTGTGCCAGTCACCAAATATGACATTTATTTTCAGATACATGGAAAACACACTGCAGTTCAAAATACATATAAGACAGTGTGTCCTAATTGCATTCTGAAATCTTCACTAGGTTGAAGCTCAGATTGCAGTGTAACCAATACTTGTCAAAGTTCTAAATATGAACTTGGTATCAATGATCATTGACCTTTCCTCTATTATAGTGTACTGCTTAAATTTACCTACCAAAATAACGGCAGGTGGATGGTTTGCATCCTGTCATTCATCTTACTCATGTCAAACATATCAAAATAAGACTATTGATCACCTAACAACAGGTGTTCAGTTAATATGTAAATTTAAGAAAGAACGGAAGACAATAAAATGGATATGTGCAGTTGCAGATCTAGCAGCAAACTGCAAATTTTCTCAAGTTGAGAAAACCCTTGGTGATAAAAAATAAATTGAATAAATGTACACAATTACAATTGTTACAATAAATAATAAACAGTACATTTAAATGTTACCATACATTATTTGACAAAACATTTTTAAGCATAATCATAAAACTGTCACCCACAGATATTTATGTTATTATAATCTATCATAATTTATAATGTATTTCAGAACATCTACATGTTACCATCTGGAAAAACAATTAATTTATTTTCCCATGTGTTCATTTTTAATTTTATATATTTATTTTATTCGTAATTATTATTTTTATGAAGACATTTATATCAACATGTAACCAACCCTCTGCAATAACCCCTATTTGTGAAAAACAATAATTTACAGTTACGCCATAAAATCTTAAACACAACAAAATCTGTCTGATAAAGCAGTGCATTAGTACAGATAGTATTTGCAAGGGAGCAAATATCTGTTGTCAAAGAGCTGCAATAATAAAGTTTGGGAAAACACTCTCAGCAAGTGCAGCTTTTAATAAGAGCTGTAACATGATATCAGCTGTTTGTGCTTCCATCTCAAATTGCAACATGGTATTAATCTTATTCAATCCAAATATGTCTTGAAATCTCATTTATAATATGCAGCATGCCATTTGTAAAATGATCCTTACCAAGTTTCAAACAAGAAAAACCACTGACGGTGTGCTTCTATGAACACCCTTATTTCAGTGGGGGCAGCACATTTCAAGATCTCACAGGAGCAAATAGGTTCGCTCTAGTATGAAAAAAACTTAGACTCGGGATTATCAAATTATCACCTATCACTGTTGAAGCCTACACAGATGCCTGATATTGCTAAGTGAAGGAAAATGGACCTGCAGCAACCATGTGTTACAAGAATGTGGAATCTGATGTGAGGAATATTACCCCAGTCACTGACAAAACATCCACAGGCAAAATCTACACAACCACAGGCAAAATTTATGTTCAGATGGTAGGTGTAGACTTTCAGAGGCACAATGTTTCTCTATACTTCAGTAATGACTAACAAACCCCAGATACAGTGACCCCAGAACTGCCCGTCTATTAGCATCTACACAGAAAAAAATATTTTTCAAAACTATAAATAAAGATTACTGGAGTATGTTTTACAAAAAAAAAAAAAATACTATGCTTCTTCTTTGTAACTATTTACAAGGTGGTAACTCGTGAACCACCATATTGAATGACAAAACTTAATATGGTGGAAGTTAAATGGGAGTTTCCATTCTATTCATGCTGTCAGTTACACAGTATGATAACACAGCTATAAATGCCACTTGGTCATTTAACACCATGGAGACATGATTGACAACACAACAGTAAAACAAGTACGGCAGGTAACCTGGATTATGTGCTGAAAGACTCATGTATGACAGGAAAATCCATAACAGACATAATGTAAAAAGCCTTTATTCTAAAACAACAGGGGTTTTCATTTAATGTTCATTACTGATAGCTAAATATATGTTTGCATAAAATATATTTTAAACATTTGTGTCTTCAATCCAAACTGTATAAATTTAAGTGAACTCTTGATGAGTGCACTGGGTGTTCTGATTTTCCGAGCGATGAAGTCAATACAGATTTAGACATCAAGCATAAGAACAGAGGCAGCAGGGATTTAATTATATTTGATCTCATGCCTGAGCTGACGGGAAGAGCTTCACTTCACTGCATTCAGGCATTTTTATGTCATGGCATCACCAGACTGGGTGTCTCCTCGCTGGCTGTCTTGCATAGATTAGCCCATGGCGCTATAACAACAGCATGAACCGCGATTAAAACCTGCCATGCATTCCTGTCATCACAGATGAGAAAGAGCTAAATGACAACTCAGCCCTCTCTGTCATCTGTTGCCTCTCAGGGAAAATAAATCAGATATCCAGTGACCTGTAACTGCCTCAAACACTAAACCAAACCACCAAGGTGGAGTTCTGCTTAAAACACCAAAATCTGTTGCAAAGATTGTTTGACTAGTCAAAAATGGCCACACATGATGTTTAAACAAATGTATTACAAAAAATGTGTCACTGGTATGGAAAGCTTGAGAAAAGAAGCTTTCATACCATACATAACATACTGTGTATAATGTAGCACAAATGATGTTGAATAAAGATGGTCAATTAGTTTTTTTTTAATTGAATTAATCACATTATATGCAGATTATAATTAATAACGCTACAACTTAATTTTCATAATATTACTAGAAATCTTGACCTTATTTTCAAAATATTATGACTTTAATCTTGTAATAATATAAAAATATTTTAATATTTTATAAATACTTAATTCTTAACTTTATGACCTTATTCTTGCTTTATTATTTTATGGTTATTTTAGGCATATTATTTTATGACTTTATTTTCATTTTTTAAATTATATTAATTCACATTCATTTTAATGTGACACTTTTTTTGTAAGAGAACCAGCATAAAATTATATAATAATTCATACAATTTTGAATTTAATAATATAATAATATACTTATTTATTATATGAAATTAAAGTAATCTAATACTGTACATTTTCAAACACAGACAGAATCTCCCTTTCAAAACGTGTATGTAACTACATTACAGCACTGATATATGTGACCCTGGACCACAAAACCAGTCATAAGTCGCACAAGTATATTTGTAGCAACAGCCAACAATACATTGTATGGGTCAAAATGATAGATTTTTCTTTTATGCCAAAAATCATTAGGATATTAAATAAAGATCATCTTCCATGAAGATATTTTGTAAATTTCATACTGTAAATATATCAAAAGTTTATTTATCATTAGTAATATGCGTCGCTAAGGACTTCATTTGGACAACTGTAAAGGCGATTTTCTCAATATATATATATATATATTTTTTGCACCCTCAGATTCCAGATAAGCTTATTTATTCAGCTTTCAGATGATATATAAATCATCAATCATCAAAAAATGGACCCTTATGACTGGTTTTGTGATCCAGGGTCACATATAGTATGTACTGACAAAAGCATGAAATGAGCTCTGAATAGTCAGCTGTCAAAATGTTGTGAGCTATTTGGTAATAATATTGTACTGCTAACAGGCGGCAAGGTCAGCAACACCCCACAATACATTTACATAGATTTTGTTGAGATACTGCCAAGTACTTTTAGTGTAATGTGTAAGGAAGGATAGAATGATTATCTGTAATTGTTCATTAAGAGAGTGTTTCTTGCCCAATTCTTCTTTCTCAGAAAAAATCTGATATACTTTCTGTTTCTGCTGTTTCAAAAGCCCCATCTAGTGGCAGAGAATTAATTCACATTTTCAATAAGCCCGTCTGCTGTTTTAGTCCAATGCGAAAATCGCCCCATGTTTTTACGCAGAAAACACGCAGTTGTAAATGTGAGATAGTCACAAATGTCAGTAAGATATATATTTTAAATTAATATAATAATTTATATGTTTGACTCATCCCTTTTCTTAAAAATGGTTTAAAGGCTGAAATGGGATGTTTATCATTTTATAAGACTTGTTTTTGTGAAAACCTGTATTTTCATGTCATTTTACAGTTTAATTTGTTACAATAGACTTTTCCCTATTCCAGTAATACATTGATAATTTTATTTGTTCAGGTCTTAAAAAGGGTCATAAAAAGCATTAAGTTGATTTTTTAAAATCCGGCAGATATCCTGTAAACAGTTAAATAAAACTCCTTCTTTGATATATGCTGATATTTGTGTTTTGAAAATGTTTTTGATTGACATTTCAGGGGGGCTAGTTAAATTCATTTCGGCTACCAGAGTGCCTGTCTGAATGGCTACCAGGGATTTTGAAATTTTGCAAGATTTCTTAATTGTTTAGGAAAAAAATCAACTTGGATGTAAACCAAAATTATAGTGAAAATACACCATATTACCAAAACAGAGCAGAGCCACACAAAACAACAAAAACAGTCCTGTGTACTTAAAATAACTCTGTCCTGTCTTGGAAAGTCATCAAAGGCTGCAAACGTCCTCATATTATGCAAGGCCATTAAAGTTCCTCTATTTCCTCTATAAAATATCGGAATTCTGATGTCTGCTGAAACACCTTGGTGGGAAAAACTTGTCAGATGATGTACCTCCCTCCTCAATAAAGCTGAAAATTCATTATGCCATGGCCATAATACCAGGATGCTGGCTTCCCTACCGTGGCAAGGTCATCCCCTCAGGGATGTTTTCACATAATCTAAGAGTAATTATAAAACAAACAGCAGAAGCCGTTGTTTCAGATAGCATCAGGGGCAGAAACACGCCACAGTGGCAGCAACACTTCAGAGAAATGGACGGTTCAAGCAGGAAACCTGAAAAAGCCTATCACAATAGTATCTACACATTCTCAGCCTTTACCAAAACAATAAACCCTGCATTTCCATTGTTGGCAAGAATGCAGATGGGTGGTTAGACATTTATGATGCTTTGTTTTCAAACATAGGTGACACAATTATAATCAAACCTACTTATTTTAATTGTTCCTATGAAAGAAGTCCCTAAAAAAAAAATTCAAAAAGCTTATTTTCTTATTTAGTTTTCTATGAAGATGAGTAAATACAATTTCACCTGGAATATGTCCAAAATTGTGCCAGAAAGACCTATAATTAGCCATATCTGAACATTATCATCCAAAAGCAACATATGGGTTTGCAATGTGAGTGTGAAAGGGTGTGTTCTTCTTCTGACATTTGTGATCTGAACAGCTGCACATAACAAAACTCACCTCTTTTTTGCATGAAACTGAAGAGATCATCAAGAAACTCCTTCCTTTTCTCATCATCGTCCAGTTCGTACAGCTGTTAAATGAAAAGATGATGCTTCGTTAGTATTTTGAGGATTTTGCTTTGTCATTACAGTTATGAAGCTATGAATGTCAAGCATATACAGTGCACGCCTTCTATGGTTAAATATAATATATTAAGGCTGGATGCTGATACACACACACCAGTGGAAAACCACATGCATTTTAAGGGCGCTTTTCCCTTTATTGGCATATCCATTATGTTTTCTCATCCTGTCCCCTCTCTCTGAATGGACATGCTCAAAAGAGCCTTTTAAAAGCCGTCTCGTGAAGGAAAAGATTGCAACATGATGGAAATATGCTCCTCAACCTTCACTTTCAATAAGCCTTAGGCTATGTTAACAGGCGAGCAGGTCGATACAGGAAGACAGAGGGATGACCTTTGGAAACAGCAGGGCACATGGAACAAGGCCGGAGATAATAACCGATCATTTAGGAGTGTATTAGCTGTCACCAATATTAAAGGACCAATGCAATCAATACCTCGGAAAAAGGTACAGTGGGTTTAAAGTGTGAAAAAGACACAACAGGCTTTTACCCATATGTGACATTTCCGAGACTTACAGCACAAATACAACATGTTCTGTTTGAAATATGACGAGCAAACAAAGAAAAATCTCTAATTGGGAATGAAGCTCTAAAATGCAGTAAAGCCTGTCAAGTCACCTGCATAGATGATATCTGACAAATTCTGTATATGCTTCATACTAAGGATGCACGATTGATCGAAATTAAATTGCAAAGGCGATAAATCGCGATTAAGCAGAAGCTGCGATTGTCATGCGTATCTTTCAGCGAAGCAGGGTTCTGTGATCAGCAGTAAATCTCCATCCGAAGGGCAGAGGGCACTCTCGCGCGGAAACTCCAAATACGCCTAGCAGAAGAAACCCAGGAAATGTCTTTAGCAGTTGCTGAATAAACAGAAGATTTAACTGCTTTCATTAATTCAACGTGACTAATAAACACACGACTACGACAATATATGGTTTATCTGAGTTCGTCTTATTATAATTTTTATTTAATCGTGGGATTATGAAATCGAAGAAATCGTTCTGCGATTATGAAAGTTGTTTGCGTAGCTTGTCAGTGAACTACGGCTCTGTGTAGTAAATGCTGCTCCATCTGAAAGCACATGCTGGAGATTTACTACTAATCACAGAACCGGCTTTACTGGCAAGATGCGCATGACAATCACATTCGATTAATCGTGCAGCCCTACTTCATACTTTCATGACAAAGGTGACATTTGAATCAAAGTTAATTTAAACAAATCTACCCTTGCTAAGTGGTTGTACATATGTGTGGGTTTAATGTGTTTGTGCAGATATCGATGCACAAGCTATGACATATGATCAACTGACTGGCAAGATGTTGAGCGATAGAATGCAAACCCTTAAGAACAAAGCACAGAATGTGTAACATGAGAATCCTGCTTCTCTTAATGTATGTAGATTTAAATACAGACGTTGCATAAGTCAGACAACAGAACATTCTGGGATAAATCAGGACTTCTATTATATCAAATTAAATTGTTAAATATTTCTAAACATTCTAAAAAACAAACTGATTTAAAAAAAATATATTTAAAGAAACATTTTAAAATAGCATTTCTATTTTTGAGATTTTCCTTATTTTACATACACTGCTTACTTTTATTTATCCAACACTCTGCCCACTTCAGTTGAAGTGCCAGCAGCCATAACAGTAAATTAGTCATTCATTAAGAGGTGATGTAATTGTGACACTGTCAGTTGCAGAGGTCATCACTAAGCTAGGGTGATCAGCAAAGGGGTAATTTAGTCAAAAGTGTAATGATGTCTACAACATTGCATTAAATATTAACAGATGGAAAATACATTAGAGCTCTGCTTCACCTTTGAGTGGTCCATTATGCTCATATTAGTTCTATTCCCAGCATTATGACTGCAGGAATGCAGAGCACTGATGCACGTAGTCTCACAAGACCCCCATGAACCTAAATCTTGGTGTGACTAGAATGATTCACAATTTGAAATCACTGATTATATGGCATAATCTATTTTGTTAAATCACATACCGTCATGTCCAAAAGTCTGTGACTACACTGATAAGCTGAGATTCAAAATCTAATTAACATCTGGGAAAAAAAACAACAACAGAAAGATAAAATATTTTGAAAAAAATGCATAGAAATGTACATTTTTAAACATGTAGTTCGAGTGCTAAAGGACAAAGGGAGACAATCCAAATAATTAATTTTACATATGACATTTATTGTGTTTATGATATAAGGTGAAATACAAATTGTGTATTACATTAGAAAAATGCTAAACATAAGCATTTCACTGTTCTCAGACTTTTAAACTGTATATAATAATTATAATAACTCATAAGTAATTCCATTTAAGCTGTTTTTCTAAACTAATAATAATAATGATAAATGTAACAAAATCTTTTAAATGCCTCAATTAAACTGACCGTTTATTGTTTAAAACCTCACTATGTGCACACAAGTCACATATCTATGTAATTCGTAAGCCAGTCTGGTCTGTCATTCCTTACTGATCTACTCAGTAGCTGAGCACACGTGTGTGGTCATCATGAAGCGCCTCAATGATTCCTCGTAGTTTCGGATGACACAAGCTGCTTATAGAGTCAAACCCCCAAGGCTGCAGTAACACTATGTGATCACACCCAGACTCATCCTTCAGCAACTACAGGTTCAACAAGTATGGGCAAAAGTATGTATATTTATGATATGAAACATATGAAATATGTTTGAGTAGCTTATGAATTACTTACTTCATTATGGCATTCACGTACTTAGATTTTTTGTGTAAAACATTTTTCATACTTACACATTTGTTTTTCAGACCTCATCGAAAGCAGGAAATACAAAGTAAAATATTTGTATTCTTTTAATCTAGATCTCAATACATCACTGTATTTTAAGTGTGCATGCTGAAAGAAGCATCTCGCCAGGATTTCAGTAGAGGGAGCTCTTCACAATGCAATAAATGATCACACACGACTGAAATATTTCACGTCTATCAAGACATTTTTACCAGCTCTTTCAGAACAAAACCAGACCAACAAATCAAGAAAATTGACTCTCAGACTGGGAGTAGAAAGAAAAGCATACACTTTTCTTGTGTTTATACAAACAATGTCCAAGATTTGTTTCACATATGAGGTAGATGAGCCAGTGACAGGGTGACATTCTTTTTGACTGAAAACACACACACCACTCGTTTTGTCAAAATCAACGAAGGGAGAGCTGGGCTATGAATTTGAACCCAGTTAAAGCTGCTACATGTCATACCAAAACCTGGAGGCTCAGCAGAGGGACTGACTGTTGACCTAAAGTTTGGAAATGCTTTTAGTTGCTCGTAACCTCTGCGACCTTGCAAATAATACACACCCGGTGTTATACTCGTGGATGTACTCATTCAAAATGATAGCTAACAGCACAGATGAAAGGCAAAAATGCAATTTAAAAATAAGGCAACGTAAAATAACTTAAGGTGTAAATATTAGTGGGCATATTTTCATTACAATCTTTGCAAAATTCACTTATTAAAAATAAGCTCATTCTGGTTGGTCAATCGTGGAATTCTGCTGTCAAATATTTTTGTATCATGGGCCGCTAATCCAGTTGTTCTCAACATTTTTGACTCCAAGGCCCCCACTGTCCACAACAAGTAGATTATTACAGTAGAATATTACAATTTCTACCTGATAAAATATTTTAGATCAAATAACTAGAAAAATGTATCTTCATAAAAAGAATAAAAATGCCTAAGGAATTAAAAGATTGTTACATAATTACACTTTAAATATTCTTCAAAGAAAAATAAACTGTTGAGGGGGTGAATTGAAATAAACATTACCTTGATTTTAGTTTTATAGCTTATTTTAATGCTTGTTTTATTTTAATTTTAAATCAAGTTATCTTGAGGCCCCTTGGTTGAGAACCAATACGCTAAACTGTATATTTTTATTCATACAGCTGTATATACAGTACATAAAGCACACATCTGTACATAAACTGTCAGATCTAATGCAAGTTACTTTTTTTATTTTTTTATTTATTATAATTTTTATTTTTCATAAATTTTACTTATTTAAATGTTCTTCTTTCTCTCGTGTTATATATGTACATTATGTATGCATGTACCCCACCCAGAGGTCCTGGTTACCACAACAAATCCCTTGTGTGTTTGTGCACACTTGGTGAATAAAGCTCATTCTGATTCAGACATCTTCTTCCTATACTGGGCTAGTTTCATGGCTCTCAAAGCACTCTACAGTTTATTTATTCTCACAATATATAATATATAATATAATACTTCAAATTAAAATCAATATTTAAAGTCCATATATTAATTCATTAGGTAAATAGCTGTGTAAAAAGCAAGATAATATACAGTTAGATAGTCATTATTGCAAAATATTCCCTTCAGGATGGTCTGATTGCCCTGTGAGGGTATATTTTGTGACACTGCCGTATATGATCTCTTATGTAAAGTTAAACTAAGACTAGAAGTACAGAAAATTAGTGTGCTGAATTTTTTTTTTAATGACTGGCATTATTGACCACTGTGAAATTAAGAACAAAAAGTTAGCGGAATAAATTATTTTGAGGGTAACAATCACCATCTGTGCTAACAAACCACTAATTAACAAGCATCAATACTAGGGAAAACAGAATCGATCACAAGAAGCTTCTTCATTGTTTACGGCACTGGTAGTGTGTGTGGACACCTGTGTGTCTGTGTGTGTGCATGCACCGTGTCCCAGAGCTCCTGGGAAACTGCTGGGCTTAATGTGCCTGTGTGTATTTGAATGTGAGTGTGAGTGTGTGAGAAGCACCAGCGCAAGGGAACAGGAGTTAATTAGAGAACAACACGACTGGTCCAAACTGGCTGACCGCCAGTGCTGCTTCCATTCCATTACACCCCC
>NW_015557066.1:922130-922441 GCF_001515605.1 Sinocyclocheilus anshuiensis
CCCCCCCCCCCCCGATCCTCACAACAGTGTGCAGCTCTGCAGCGAGCTCAGCTGACATAATGAGATGTGTAAGCTAATATGAAGAGCTGATCCTTGTCTTTCCTTGATGGAGTTCCTCCTAATGGGATTTGCCCGTGTACTTGAGCTGACGGACTGGATTAAGTGGCAGTGTGTTGAGCATGTACTGGCAGAGCTAAGTGTTATTTTACAGGACCAATGTAGGGTGCCCCTTTAACTCCCATGTGGGAGGTGTGAGATATAGGGATGTCTAGGGCTGGACGATATGGCCAAAATTTATATCACGATATATT
>NW_015557067.1:0-1109 GCF_001515605.1 Sinocyclocheilus anshuiensis
CTCTTGGCATTATGTGTCTGTCTTATGAGGAAAATGAGTGAGTTTTTTTTCCTTTGGGCAATAAAACCAGTGATATCAGCATTGGTTGCCATGGAACCAGAGGCCTGTTCTGCCTTTCGGAGGTGTTAGATGCATTTCGGGGGAAGGGTCCATAGACCCTCGTAATTGGCCCTTTGTTTAGGTGAGGGGGTGTTAGATATTATTTGTTAAATATAACAAATAGTTGTGTGTCTGATGAATAATTGATTTGTTAAATCAAATGAAAAATGGTGTGTCTGATTGGTCCAGACGCTACAGTTCATATCTGTAAGCTTTGAAGACAAACACCTTGAAAAAAGTATAGAATTAAATGTGAAAATTTGATGTAGAAAGACCAAAATAGTATTTTCTTGTAAACATATGTATATGCTAATGCAGGAGTTTTCAAACTTTTTTCAGTACACCACAAGGGAGATCAAGGGGTCTGTGAAAAAATTGAGAGGGAAAAAAAAAAACATTTTACAAAATTGAATGGAGTGTTTCTCATTAGGTTTATACATTTAAAGGGGTCATATGATGCGATTTAAATTTTTCCTTTCTCTTTGGAGTGTTACAAGCTCTTGGTGCATAAAGAAGATCTGTAAAGTTGCAAAGACTAAAGTCTCAAATCCAAAGAGATATTCTTTATAAAAGTTAAGAGTCAACCACGCCTACCTAAAACGGCTTGTTCTAACACGCCCCCACGTCTACGTCACAATTTTGGAAGATTTGCATAACGCTGCGCAAATGTTCACGCAAAGAAAGAAGGTGTAACTTTTATTCTTGCTGTAGTATTGTTGTTGCCGCCGCCGCCGCCGTGTCGTGAAGGCGCTGTGTGTTTCCTTGTGAAAGCGAAACTACTTTGTTTGGCCTTCCAAAAGAGGACCTGCTCACTCAAGCCGGCCTCCGCTCACTCTAGGCCGCCGGCCGCTGCTCAGTCTAGGCCTCCGGCCTCCGCTCATTCTAGCCCTCCATGTGTTTCGTTGTGAATGTGAAACTACTTAGTTTGGCCTTTCAAAAGAGGACACGACTAGAAATCAATGGTTAAGTTGTATTTACAACACTGTTCCAGCACAGTTCAACCCAAATAT
>NW_015557067.1:1414-6120 GCF_001515605.1 Sinocyclocheilus anshuiensis
AATAATGTTCTTTTTAGCAACATCATATGACCCCTTTAACATTATTAAGCTTACAGTGTATCTTTAAGTCAATATTTATCAATAAATATATGTATGTTTGACATATTGATGACTTTCCATTTGCTTTTTGAGTGTTATATTTTGCTTATTTTGCCCCTATTATCACCTCAACTGAATAAAAAAAAGCAAAAAATCATGGTTCATGGCTTTGACGTAACTAATGCATTTTGGCTATTTAAAAATGATGACACCACTCAAGTACCACTCAGGCTTCCTATTACAATATTGGAAATGTAGAGAAGAGGAAAATTATGCTTACCAAGCCATTTCATGGGGTCTTTAATGTACCCGATATTTGCATTGTTTAAAAAAAAAAAAAAAAAGTTTTATATTCTACAGTTTTGTGATTTGCAAAACAGCTGGGCCAACATGCAGGTTTGCGTAAATAAAATTGGATTATATATGCCATTATCATGGAAATTATATCATATTTAATATCCTGTAACAGTTGAGGTGTCTTCTTCCATCTCCCCACACCGTTGCTATTCTCCATGTGACATTAATAATGTAATTACCGCTATTTTCATGGTGACATCCAGTTGGCGTTTTGGTGGCTTTTACCTCAACTTCATTATTCAACACTGAAAAGGTTACATTGATTTGGATTTTCTCTGAGGGGAGGGTGGGGGCACATTTTGCAGTCTTAGGAAGGGATCTTAATAAATCATATTATTTTTAACAGTATAGTGAGGGGCTTCAGGAAACGCGGGCATTGGTTTTTTGGTGTCAGGGGATTGTGTTTGCATTGCAGAGCAGCCGCTGGAATTAAGAGTAATGACCAAGTGACACAGATAATGTCAGGGCGGAATTTTCTGCATTGCACGGTGGCAGGTGAAATGACAAGCCTTTATTTATGACACGACAATCTTTGCGCTTTCAATTTGCCCAGGTTGCTGCCAAATGACCTTTTTCAGAATGATATTTCTATGCAACGTTGGACAGCATTTCATATACCCCCTCCTCCCAGGGTCTTGATTAATCTTGTTCTCTATTTTCTGTATCGCCTTCCCTTGTTTTTTTAAGAATTTGCTGAATTTTCCTAGGACTCTAAAGTTTATGCAATGTCTTCTCCTGTCACTGCATTCATTGTGCCCATTACAGTCAATACTGAATAGTCCTGTATTATTATGTTTCATATATCAGCTCACGCTTGCGTTGTCTCTCTAAAATAGAAGTGAAAGAAATAATTATTTCTGTTTTGAAGGATCGCTGTGGTCCTGAGCTACAAATGTTAAGACTTAAATGCAAGAGACATTACATCATCTTCTCTCTGATCTGGTGAACTGAAACATTGGATCAAAATGCTGCGTGGGGTGCGGCAAAATGTTATATCAGATAAAACAACTACTGACTCAGAAGAAAGGTGTATTCCAACATTATCTCATTAGTATTCTTTTCTCATGGTTCTAACACATTTTCCCATGTTTACTTAGGCACTGAAACATACATTTACCCATTGATAGCAAGTAAAATGTAAAAATTGTATGCGTGATCAATGCGAATTATGAATACCAGTTGGAATTATTGGAATTAATATCAGAATTTCCATTTTTAGCTTTTGAGTTTTACTAGTTTTCATAATGTAGAGAGTGTGTTAATTTATATGATAATTTAGAAATCAGGAAACAATGTAAGGTGAAATAAACCATGTGTATGAGATGATATTCTTTGTATTTGTGACTATAGATGAAAGTACAATAATTCTGATAACATTTCTCAAATGACAACAGTCATGATCAGTAATCACGATTAGAATTTTGAGCAAAATAATTGTGAGTTTAACCATTATGCATGACTAAAAATGACTAAGTTTTCATTGTCTAAACCTAGACTAAAATTCCCAGACTTTGTCAAGCAAAACTTGACTTAAAAAGTACATAATATAGGCTACCTATATACAGTAATTGTAAAATTTGACTACATAAATATATGAATAATACAAGGCATTCATATGTTATTTTATGTTTCTAAAGCACACACAAAGTTATTCCACATCAGTATTGTGCATTTCAGCATATATCCAAATATGTAAATGCTACATATGGAAATGCCTACAAATTCTTAAGACTTCAGGCTGTGTATTGAGAGAAAATTTGCACATTCTGAGCTGTTCATTGTTTTGTTGTTAAATCATGACCATAAACAGAGCAGAGAGAACAATGCATTAAGAGATCTTCTCCATGTGTCTTAATTTATATGAAGTACAAATATATGTATTTTTTTGAGCAGCATCACAAAAAAAAAAAAATAAACACCTTAATCCACCCACACAATTTCTCAGAGCAGCTACAGTATAGTGAGATTATTAGGTAACCACTGAATAATAGAATATACTTTTTGAATGGGATTCTCTATGACTGCCTTCAAGGTATCTCTTCTCTTATAAAAGGACCATATAGCAATTTTGTGGCAATGTAGTGCCTTTGTGACTATAGCAAATCTAGGAAATAGCTTGTATATTTGTTTGTTAGGAACTTTATGAAATATATTTGGTGAAAGTTTATTATAACATGGGCTTAGATAGTCACACACAGTCTCATACAGACAAATTCTAGGTTCTTATTTGTCGTGTGAAATGATGTTCTCAGAGTGTCAGGATGTTCAATTTCATGCAGAAGCAGTTTCATCTTATGTGAAACGTTATAGAAAATAAAGACTTTTGGCAGTTCGTGTGTGCGTGTGTTTAGGAGACTCAGAAAGGCTGTTAAATTTGGCCATGAAATGGGTTTACAGCCAGTCTCTCATCCATTTCATGAGGGCTGGAGCCGGTCGCCCAAGAACAGGCATTTGGGTCACATCAACCTCTCTGCTTTTCCATGCTACATTAATCTAACTATCCACCTCAAATCTGCTGTGAAATTAGCCCTACTAAATACAGATGACTTAGGAGATGTTTGTGGAGAAAAGGGCAAGAAATACCTAAGAAAAATGCTTGCATGTAAGGGATAGTAAGAGACAAATTTTTTTTTTTTTTGCTACCCCATTCAGGTCTACTTTTTATGATTTATTAAATCTTGATCATGTATAAGTTATTTATATTTTAAATTATTTACATTAAAAAGCTAAATATTTCATGGAAAAAGTGGCAATAAATATTAAATTTTGTGGAAAGTGCATTTACCAATCTGAAAATATTCTAACCTCTTATATAAAAAAATGTTGAAAAGAGGTGCTCTACCAACAAAAGAGGAGGTGCAACAAAAAAAAACTAAAATTCATGTAAATAGGGAAAAGGTGCAACACTCATTCTTAAAGAATTCCAACTTTATTGGATAAAAACACGTCACATGTTTTTTAACCAATGAAGTTGGACTTCTTTAAGAGAGAGTGTTGCACCTTTTCCCTATTTACAACCTCTTATATGAAGAAATATTTTGTTTACATTTATTCATTTAGCAGACACTTTTATCCAAAGTGACTTACAAAAAGAAACATCAAAAGCGAGTTATCATAATGCTCACAATTTTTGCAGTGTTGAGAACTTTCAGAGTTGTTTCTGAACTTAAATGTGCATTGAGTAATTTTAGGATTCCCACATAAAGAAATGGATAGTACATTCAATATATGAACTGAAGACTCCAGTCATCAATATAGGCTAATAAAAGCTAATTAATTTATACAGTAAAGTAATCATGGCTGACTAGGAATACTGCATTTCTTCAGCCAAAAAGCATTGCTTTGTGTGAAGCTGCATACACATCAACATCACTAAGTGTCAGTAGTCTAAGATGAAAAAAATAGCCTTGAGGTCATGCATAAGGATGGTGTAATAAAACTAGCCAGCTATTGTAATATCGATAACACTTTACATTAAGGTTCCCTTTATAAAGGGTTTATAAAGGTGTTAATAAATGACTAATAACTCACTTACAAATTCATTATAAATCATTGATAATCAGTTATAAATGCAAGAGTAAAAGGGTGATTTTAATGCAATACCTGCCAAATAGTGAGCCATTTTTAACTCACATGTTATAAATGCTTAACAAATATATTTATAAATATTTCACTCAAAACCAGATTCCTGATTTATTTCATGATGCAGCAAAAATGTATTATTATAGCAAGACTGAAGGGTGTTGTATTTATGGTTTTCTCATTTATATCTCATGACTCGTGTCAATTTCTTACAAGGTTTCTTACCAGAATCTACTCTATACCTTACCCATGATTCTCCGCACAAGTTCATGATGCCTATACACAGTAGGGGTTGACTTCTGATTTTTTGAAGTCAACTTTTATGTGATGAAAGTCGAGTCGAAGTCGACTAGTCGCTGATGACGTCATTAATGAACAAATAAGTCTGGAGCTGTGACAAACACCTTGTGCACAGCTATAGCATATGACACAGCACTGCCCACATGGCTGTTGCTCCTATAACAGCTTTTTTATCAGTTCTTTTGTCTTTGGGTCATTATATTTCTCACAGATTTCTGCTCATTCTAAATCAGATACAGATAAAGTAGCACAGTAAAGATTACATTAATATGAATGCATTAGTGAGAGCGATTGCGTGTGTGAATTAATTCTACCTGGCAGCGTCTCTCTACTAGTAGTGAAGCTGTGGAATTTAGTAATTAAGAAATATATGCTTGAACTTTTCAGTTTCTAAGCTATTTTATTGAGAAATCACAGAACAGTGTTGA